>NW_017728931.1:76702468-76719174 GCF_001723895.1 Crocodylus porosus | reverse complement strand
AAGAGAAGTGGTGCTGGCTCCTACCCTGGGGGTCTTTCAGACAAGGCTAGACAATCACCTTGCTGGGGTCGTTTGTCCCGAGTACTCTTTCCTGCCATGGCAGGGGTTCGGACTTGATGATCTGCTCAGGTCCCTTCTGACCCTACTAACTATGAAACTATGAAGGCTGGAGAGTAAGGGTATATGAAGCTTCAGTTGCTGATTTGATTCAGCAGAGACTCAACCCAATTCAGTGGCTGAATCCAAATCAAATCAGGAGACCCTTTAATCTCTCCAAATTGAACTGGAACCCTCCAAATCATTTTGGAGAGATTCGATGATTCGGACACAGACACAACTTTAAATGTTTTTCTACATACCTCAAGGTACCAGGCAGCTCGTAAATGCTGAGATGCTGGCATGGATGGAGCATCCTAACGGAGCACGGGGGGTTCCCAGCATACTTGGCAGCAGACTCGAAAGTGGACCAGAAGCACTTCTGGCCCACTTCCAGGTCCTCTGGGGAGCACATGGTGGACCCCAAGCTTGGCAACTGGTGCCTCTTGGGTCTGGGGGGGTACCCAGAGTCTCCCTGTGGCTGATCACCAACCTGGGGAATGTGGGGGGAAACTTCTCCCCACCCCTGCATGCACAGTGGCTGACCCAGAAGTGGACCAGAAGTACTTCCAGGTTCACCTCTGAACATGAGGGGCCCGCCCACACTCTTGTGGGATGCTCCATCCACCCTACCATCTCAGGTGTTTACGAGCTACACCTGGAACCTCAAGGTATGTAGAAAAAACATTTAAAGCTGTGTCTATGGCCAAATCTCTGATTCTCTGAATTAGCATTTAATCTTCAGATTCCGCCGAATCGAATGGGGACAGTGATCTGAATCAATAAAATCGAATCACTGTCCCCGATTCAGGCCAGATCTAAATCTAAATCAAATACAGCCCATCATACACCCCTACTGGAGAGGCCCCTGAGCAATGTATGGCTGATGGGTAAAGCACTTCCTGAGGATGCACATTCAAATCTCCTGAGAGTAATAGGATGTAGAACCTGGGTCTTGCACTCTGTTGCCAAGTGTTCTAACCACTAAGCTAATGGCTAAAACATAATAGGATTTAGCCCCCAGCATCCGATCTGCAGAAGTGCTGAGCATTCACAGCTACAGCTAAATGTAATAGGATCTTTGCTTCACATATGCAAAGTACTATAATAATATGTATTATGAAACATCAAGTTCTCATCCTCTCAGACAAAGATCCAAATTCAGTGAACACTTTTTATCAACTTTGCTGTCTTCTATTCCTCATTTGGACAACAGGGATAACAACACCTCTTCACCATATAGAGATGCTATAAGA
This sequence comes from Crocodylus porosus, assembly GCF_001723895.1. NCBI lineage: Eukaryota > Metazoa > Chordata > Crocodylia > Crocodylidae > Crocodylus > Crocodylus porosus. The sequence continues at coordinate 76,717,822 of NW_017728931.1, read as the reverse complement.
TAAATTAATGTGTATGAAGCACTCAGTCACTTGAGTAACAAGCATCATAGAATAGCCTCTCAGGAAGTTAATCATTCTACTTTAAAACAGAATTTGAATAGTGTAATTGCAGAAGGGATCATGCACTCAACAAAACAAATAAAATAATGATCAGCTACTCATTAAGTTGGCATTGACTTCCCTGTGCGCTGAATAAAACAGAGATCCTGTTGGTGAAGGGAGGGGAAGCACTTGTAAGCATGAAGTTAAAGACTGTATCATAATGAATATGTGCATGTGAACAATATGACTTAGACTGTATGGGGAAGTAGTTATCCATGTTAGTCTGAAGTCAGGAAGAATGCAGGTCTTTAAGGTGAGATCCTGTCCTTCTGCTTAAGATTGTATAGGCAACTATAATTGTGGCATTTCCTTTTCCATGCTTGAGTTTGTAACCTTTAGCATGTTATTCTAATGTAGGGTTCTTATAACAGAATCACACAATAATAAAGTCTAGGACAGCTTGAAGTAATACTTTTAATTAACACAAGTTTATATCAAATGTTTTTAGTTCACCCTGTGCCAAGCTCATTTTCTTATTACTTTCTCCAAAGTGTTGACTATTGCACAAGGTAGTACAGAATTTATCATAGAAAGAAATTCCCTTGTGATAGAAAGAAAGACCCTTTAGAAGGCATTTTCAATAAAATGACTTCAACTAATAAAACAAAATTGGTTTAATCAGATACCTATATATTGGCCCAGAGGGAGTAGACCTGGCATACTATCTTTTTGTTTTCTAACTTCCGAGCACACAGAACCATTTTCAATTAAAAGAGCCTAATTAGTACTGATAATGTGGGTTTGTTGGGAACTCTGAAGCTGTTCTAAATGTTATAGGGGGGTTGAACCCAAGACCAAGATGTTGTAAAGGTGGCCTAAAGCCGGTCTGCTCTGATCTTCCTGTCCTGTTCTGTGTGTAGCTTGACTAGTGTAGCTTTGCCTGTACATGTCCAGTGCTGGTTTATCTAATTCCATTCTACATTCCAGAAAGAAGTAATTTTTTAACTGATCATTTATGTCCAATTATAAAATCTGCATCGATATTTAATCAGACTTTACAAGATTTTCATTTTTGTCTATTTTGTTATCTTTACCAACAAAAAAACCTGTGTATATGTTGCTTCCTTGTTTACTTATTCACAACATTAGTATGAGAAACAATATGTATTTTACACATTTCCCACAGCTTCACATTTTCTGCTCTGTGTTTTTCACTATCTTCTTCATCAGGCTGATCCCCATGGTGAAACTCCTTGTAGTGAAAGCACTGAACTTTGTGCAGCAAGATATCATGAATTCCTCAGTGGGAAAATGCAAAATGCTGTTTTCCCTTTCGTCTCTATTTCCCTATATTATTATAAAACCACATTTTCATGTAAAAGTTCAGCTCAGGCTTGTATGCGGAGATTAGATCGAATCCAATTTGTTTTTGTAGCATTCTGTATACAGCATTTGAATATCAAGGATTTGTTTGAACATCAGCTGTTTAAACATAGTTGATATCTATGCTGCATTTCAGAATATTCCCAACATATCTAAGGGCACATTTAAATCTTCTAGAGGATTATCATTTTCTTCAGCTGCTGATTTCCAGGCATGAAGTAATTAAATCTTAACAGGAAAACTGTCTATTTGTTAAGAGAAAAAATAATCAAAGCATACTAAAAAGCTGAAGAACATAAGTAGTTCAGACTCTCACTAAAGCTCTTTAACACTTCCTGTTCAGTGTTTGCACTGGATTTGTCAAGTAGCCATTACTGCAGAAGTTTGAGAGGCTCAGGAAAGAAAAAATTGCTTAGGAGCTTTTAGAGTTCATGTGTAACAAACACATTAGCTTTCAAATTTTTAGTATTATTATTTAAAAATTGATTTAAGGCATCTACTTTTGGCCATTAAATATCACTGATAAGCAAAAAGGTCAACTCTGTGCTGTCAAAAGCAACATAAGATTATTTTAATGAATTCTTTATGAAATCAACAGTTTCCTTAACTGTGTGAATGGGTTGTCAAATTTTTCATAAAATAAAAGGTAAAAGTAAAATGGAAAGACTCAGAATCACTATTGCTCTTACAAAAATAAAAGAGGATAAGAAATCCAGTATTAATTTTGTAAGCATCAGTTAGTAAACCCCAAAGATCAATATTTCAAAATTTTCATTTAGACTCAAACACAATGATTTCATGTTTTATTAGTCAGTATCATTGCAAGTGCTATAAAATATATTAGGTTATAAAGGACATCAAAGGAGATCCAAAAAAAGAAGTATGTAGGAGAGAACCATCTTAGAAGCATATTTATGCATACACACTCATGCTCTTTATTTTCCCCCCAAAAATTATATAACAACACTGCTGTCTTTTGTAGATTCGTAAGTGTTCACCTGAAAGGGGAGTGAACAATACAATACAGTAGGGTTGGTGACCTTGTAATTAAAATCACAAGTTTCTTGACACCTAGAAGCCTGTCTTCTATGATTGACTCTGTCACTAATTCAGGATTTTTCCCTTATCTGGATTATGGAGAAGTCAACACTTACCTGCACCTTAGAGAGATTTCAAGACTAAATCCATTCATATAGGGCAACAACCTACAACTTGATGGAAACTCAATACACATTGTTATATAGATTTTGTTACACCCCTGGAAGGCTGTGGTCCATGAAATTGCTGCCATACAAGCACTGTTGGAGAAATTGCAGTGGGAAAAAGAACTTAAAATCGGTAATTTTGTTTTTCCCCTAACGTGCAGAGTTACTAGATGAAAATTATCAGGGTTACAAAAACTATCATTGGAATGAAGGAAAAAGGAACTGCTCTCCACAGAAGGTCAAGTTAGGAATAGACAAAATTGAAAGGTAAAAGATAAAAGTTATTTCTAACAAGGAAAAACCTTGATGTCTAGATACATCTAGAACACATTACAGTAATCCAAGATCAGCAAGGTCTTAAACATAAGAGAATAAGATGCTTCTGTCTTGCAAAGTGCAGGTAATAAAAATGTGTTCTTAGCAACACTGTTGCCTGGATATCCAAAAGTTGCTAGTCTTCTAGATGTGGGGCGCCAATCTAATTTACACAATTTTTTGTGCAAAGTGTATTTGGTCTAACTTCTGATTAATTCATTCCTTTGATATATCTGCTGGATTCCCCTGTGATTGTCTTTAACTTGAATACAATGTTTCAATTTAAAGGCAATAGATCCTGTTCAACAAAGCTTCCTTCTTGGATTGGTATCTTTCCATCCATTCTGTTAATTATTGTGGTTTGTCTCAAGACCCTTGGGAGAATGGTTTTATTTAATTATCTTATGATTACATTTTTGTACAGTATTCACGATACATTAAGTTGGCAGTATTTAAGAAATAATATATCGACAAACTAAATTTAAAAAAAATAACAACAAAGTTGGGCTACAATATGGAGTGAACAGCTGTTCAAGGCTAGAGAATGAAGATCACCCTGTGCTCCTGAGCGATGCATTGAAAGCCATTATAGACTTAACATTAATGAAAAAACTAGTACTGACTTCAGTAGGATGTCTATAAAAAAGAATACACTGCAATACTCAAAATAATTTCCATACCGATGGGAGGCTATAAAATGTGTCATCTTTCATTGAACCTTTTGAAGGTACGGAATCTGCAGTCTGCACTCCCTCATCTCCAGAAGTTCATATGCTGTGAGTGTAGAACTACCTACATCTCTCACAACAAGTAGCACTTCAAACAGCATTAATTATCTGCAGCATTGTACCTCCCAGTACCTAGAGCCTCATTATATTTGTCCCACCAATTATACTATGGGAAAAGAGGCCTTTCTACACTCACTCCTATCTCTAGCATGGCTATGCTAAGGCATATATGTGTTAGGCAGAAGGTAGAATAGAGTTGCGCCTTATAGACTAACTAAACACAAAGTGCAACTCTACCCTACCTTCTGTCTGACTTCAGGCTAACAAGGCTGACCACTAGGGGTGTGTGAAATGGGCCATATTCAATTCAGATTTGGATTTGCCCCAAATCAGAGACAGCAATTTGATTTGTTGATTCAGATCACTGTCCCCGATTCGATTCTGCCGAATCTGAATATAAAGATCTGATGCTGACTCAGAGATTCAGCGTTTCAGCCATAGAAACAGCTTTAAATGTTTTTTCTACATACCTCAAGGTACCAGGTGCAGCTCATGAACACTGCAATGCTGGGGCAGATGGAGCATCCCACAGGAGTGTGGGGGAGACTGTGTGCTCAGCAGCAAACCCAGAATTGGATCACAAGTACTTCAGTCCACTTCCGGGTCCACCACAGAGTGTGCTGGGGGCCCCCCATTCCCCCACCCAGCTTAGTGATTGGCCACGGGGGAACCCCGGGTGCCCCCCCAGACCCAGGAGTCACCAGCTGCTGAGACAGGGGGGCAGGAGGGGGCCCCCTGCATGCTCCCTGATGAACCCAGAAGTGAACTGGAGGTGCTTCTGGTCCACTGTCAAGCACACTGGGGAGCCCCCCATGCTCCTGTGGGATGCTCCATCCACCTCACCATCCCAGCATTCATAAGCTGCCTGGTACCTTGAGGTATGTAGAAAAAACATTTAAAGCTGTGTCTATGTCTGAATTGCCAAATCTTTCCAAATCTCTTCAAATCAATTCAGAGGGTTCCAATTAGATTTGGAGAGATTAAAGGGTCTCCTGCTTTGATTCGGATTCAGAGATTTGGCCACTGAATCGGGCTGAATTTCTGCCAAATCGAATCAGGGACTGAAGCTTTGCACAGCCCTACTAACTGCCTATCTTTGCTTATGTTTATTTTAGCTTTCCATATTCCACTTAACAGAAGCATTTTGTACAACATTGTGTGTGACAGCTAGTACAAGGCCCCTACACCACTTAAGGCCTATATATGGCATTTTCAGCTGAATACCTGGCCATGCAAGCCCAGAACTTTAAGGTGTTTAGCCACCTAGATCCCACTGCAACTGTGAAATTACAGTGGGATTTAGGTGCCCAAGTACTTTTAGATGCCTAAACCTCCCCGACTCTAGAAGTAAATTACATTCAGCTATCGGCCTTGGATGTATGACATACTTACCTTAGTTTTACTCAAAGAAGCTTAGTCTACAGGAAACAGTACAGTATTTTCAGGTAGAAATTTACAATACCAGAAACACTTACTCGCTAGTGCCAGGCGGTCATTCTGTAAGCTTTGAAAAAGCACATCTTGGGATAACATTTCAGGGAGGCAGGTAGGTATTAAGTGAATGGTGGTTATCTCAAATTAGACTTCATGCTCATTCTAACATTTTCTTCCACACCTCTGCTTTCTACCCAGAATAAATGTGTTCAGGCAACTGTTATCTGGTCTCAAATCACATTCTGGGAATAGCTTATAAAAAAGGAGTAAGTTAGCTTTACTGTATGTTATACAACTTCTGAGAAATAATTAACCCTTGAAACAAAGACACAGAAATGCTTACTTAAAAGCAAGATCAAAAAGAATATTGCTCATACTGACAATAAGATATAAACCAGGTCACATTAGAAATGCAAAGGAGATTCTTATATTTCTATGACCAGGTGGCAACCGTTTCTGGCAGCAATGCCACTGGTTATTTGATAGTGAATGCAATTGAAATACAAAGAAATTATCCGTATGTTGCACTGCAGAATTTAACAAGAGTATAGCATCCAAAACGGTAATATACAGGCAATGAAATGCTAAAAAAGCAGTGTGTATTATCCCTTTTAAGGTGTATTTTTTACTGTTATGAGCAAATTTTCTGGCATGTAAACAACACAGATATTAAAAAAGGACCAAAGAGTAACAAGCAGTGAGAAGGTGTTGTAATTACTATAATTTAAACATCTGAAAAAGACATCACATCTTTGAAACATCCCAATGTTAATTTCAAACTAGCAAAAGCTGAAGACAAAATAAATATGTACGATTTGGAGTATTGTACAAATCATTCTGAAAAGGAAGAAGCAGACATAAAGGTAGATGGGAGCTATTACTTTAGAAAGGTTTTAAAAACAATGCTCTAGAATAGTTTAATATTCTTACTTCTTAATGATACTTGTGGAAGACTGTTCTTAAACATAATCTGATTCTCTTGTCAAATTTCACTTAACTTCTGCTGCAATTAAGGAAGGGAAGAGAGGTGTCTCCCTCATTTGAATTAGGAAAATCCAGTATTCTGCAATCTCTTCTAGCTCTGATTTACAAAAATTGGAGACACCCATCTAACAAAGGCAACACAATCAGAGCACGTTCAAAAGGCAACTTGCATAGGGCCAGGTCTACAGCTGGGGTAAATTAGTGAAGCTCCATTGCAACAGATGATCCTTTTCAAGGTAAAAGGCATCCTCCTCTCTTCCTTCCCTTATGCATGCCAGCAGGCCCAAAACCACATTGGCTGGCACCAGATAGAACTCTCTCAAACAATACCACTCTTCTCCATAATCAGTACTCCCCAAGCATTGCTTTTGCAACACATATTCCCCTAGGCTCCCCCAAAATAATTCCTTGTATTTTGGTTTTGTATAATAATATTAACTATTTAGATTAATATTTCTTCGGGGGGGAGGGTTGTTCATTTGCTTTTTGGGTTTGTTTGGTTGTTTTATTTGGATGGTTGCCTCTGAAGGAAAGGGAGAAAAATCAGAAATTGGTGATGGCAGACAAAATCTGTCATTGTCATCTCTTGATGATCCTCAAAGGCAGCAATAAAAAAAGCATGTCTGTAGTTTTATATTTTTGGAGGGGGAAAATATTCTACTTCCATCAGTTTATTCTGTATTTTGTTAAATTATAGAGAAGAGATCCAGGCTCAAGGTTATATTACTGATCTATTTAGGGTGATACAGTATGTTGTTTCAAGGGCTGGCACAGTAAGCTTCTTCACTTCCTGCATAAATTATTCTTCCTTAGAAGTACTGACAGCACATGCAAGCTGAGGAAAACAGAAGCAAACAGATTTGCCATTAAGTTGCCAAAACTATTGATTTGGTATAAATGGTACAAAAGTACAGACCCTGAGTTAAATATGGAGATGCAATAAATATGCCAATTACTTTGTATATACAGAAAAACACATCCAGCAGCTTTTAATAATCTCTCCCTGGCAGTTTTATTGACTAACTATCCTCTGGCCTTGTTTCACAGAAGTAAAAGAGACTTCTTTTTCCCTCTTTTCCTTTTTAGTTTCTCAAAAATATACTCTAAAGAAGAAAATGATCAATTATACTCCAATAAAGTATGAGGTATTTAAACCTATCATCTTTAATTTCTTTTATCATTGACTCTTATCTTCCACTTATTTCTATTGAGTTTTCTGAGTCCTTCACTTTTTGCCAATATATCCAAGAGCACACCACCTAAACCACCAATATCTTCTACAACTGATAGTTGTTTGCATTCTGCAGACCTGGACTGAAGTCCCTTTGATTAGGCAAGAAGAAAACTATTTCTCATAATGCATGATTTTCACCTCCCCCCCCATTTTTGTTGCTCCATTTGGACTCTTTCCAGTCTGTTCACATCTTTCTTGAAGTGTGAGACCCAAAACCAGACAGTACTCCAGGTGAGGCTTCACCAGTGCTGAATAAAATTGCAGAATTACTTTCCTTGATTTGCAAGCAAAATTCTGCTAATACAACCCAGCCAATGCTGTTGGCTTTTTTGCAACAAGAGTGCAATGTTGGCTAAGTTTATACTTTACTGTAACCCCTAGGTCCATCTATGAATTAGTGCAACCCAGCCAAGCATTCCCCAGTCTTTATTTTTGTATGCAATTATTCTGTCCCAAGTGAAGAACTTTGCACTTGACTTTGATGTATTGTATCTAGTTCATTATGGACCTCTTTCTGATTTATCCAGGCCATTCTGGATCCTAGATATACCCTCCTGAGTGTCTGTAGTTACACCCAACTTGTTGCCATCTGCAAATTTGATAAGTATGCATTCAATCCCATCATCTCTAAAAAAGCATTTGCCAGTGTTTATTATTTTAAATGATAAAGACATTAAACAATGCTAGGCCCAGCTAGATCCCTGAGGGGCCATACTTGATACCTTCACCCAATTAGATATTGAGCCATTGATGATTACTTATTGAGTATGATGATGCAACAAATTGTATTTCCACCTTATAGTACTTTCATCCAGTATATATTTTCTTAGCTTCTTAATATGAATGTCATGGACGACAGTGTCAAAATGGATGATAGTATCAATAAAGACGTACTTAAGTCAAGGCATACCACCCTTCCCACCCCTTCCACCCCATTGAAGAAAATCAGGTTGGTCAGGCATGGCTTGCTCTCAGTAATCCATGCGGACTGTTCCTGATTAACTTGTTCTCCTCTAGGTTCTTCACAATAGAATCCTTGAGGATCTGCTCCATGATTCTTTCTAGTATCAAGGTCACACTGAGTGATCTGTAATTCCTCTTTTTCACAGATTCTCCTTTTCCTTTTCTTTAAAATAAGTACTATAGTTGCTTTTCCCCAATCATCTAGGACCTCACCCAACCTCCATAGATAGTTTTCTGATTAAACTTTCTGCAGAAAATGTCTGGTTTTCAGGGAAGATTCCCTTTATTTTCCTAAAAAAATTGAGAAGCTGAAGAGTTGAAGATCAATACTTGTTTTGTTTTCGTGGTTACTGGGTGCATCTACATGCTCATTAATGTGCAGTAGTTACTGAATATTTTACTCAGTACTTGTATAATCAAGTACTAAATAAATGTGCAATAACTAGAATTACTGCACAGTAGCACTGGCAAATGCTTTTTTAGAGATGCTACTGTGCAGTAGCCTAATAATACTACACAGTGGTATATTAGCATCGTCTGTGTTGTGATGCAATACTGTGCAGTGTTATTAGCTTCTAAGCATTAAGCATCTCATGTAGATATGCCCACTGTGTCTATCTTTATAAAAAGTCAATATTTGCTGTAACTAATTAAAATAATATTTTCCAGGAACCCTAACTTTGGTTCATTTGGAATGGGTCTCTGAATACTGTGACTTCATGTTGTATTTCCTATTTGTATATCAGAACAAGAAATTGGATTCAGTTTCTTACTATTCCTTCTGCCTTATTCTCTCACCCCATCCCACCTACATTCCTCAGGTACACACTTGCAAGCACTGGGCAAGGTCTGGGTCTGAATGTTAAGGTGAAGACTTTCAGAGGGACCCTGCTTGCAGAGAAAATACGAAATCCAAACTGTTACAGTGACACATAAGGGCAAATACAGCTCTTACAGAAAATAAAATATACATGGTAGGAACGGAAAGGAAAGGAAAGGAAAAACGTAGAACATCATTGTAGCAAAACTGTTGATAGTAACAAAACCTCTTTGTGAATCATGTGTTGTAAGCAACTAAAGACATAAAATAATTCAGAATATCTAAATAGCAAAGGTTACATATAATACTCTAGACCTAGAATTAGGCTCTGATCCTGTAGTCACTGACACACATAACTTTATGCATATAAGTTGTGCATACCATTATGTTACATAACTAGATGCATACGAGTAGAAAGTTAAGCATGTATTTACTCATTAGAAAGTTAAGCATGTATTTACTTGCAAAATAAAAAAGAAACAGCATTAGTATAACAAGTATATGGATACAGGGAACCTGGCTTGAACCGCCAGCCTTCATTTAAAAAATAACACTATAATATTTATTAATATTTATTAAATAGCTTATGTGTTTTTTCAAATGGATACATTTAAAATATACATATAGGTGCATACTAAATTAGAACGGCTTTTTTATTGTACTCAATTATATATATATGTATGTATGTATATATGTATGTATGTAGAGATAGATAGATAGATAGATAGATAGATAATTTATATAAAGAATGGCCATGATGTATACATATATGTATAAAGGGCAGAGTAAAGGTTATAAAGGTAACTATTCATTTGGTGATTCCTTAATCAAGAATTTAACTGCTCATGTTTCATATCATTCTTAAATAGTCTTATTGAATAAAATAATATCCTGTATTAATTTAAGAATTTCATTCATTTATACATTTAACTCTATGACGGATGCATTGTTGAATATGAAGTATGCCTTCTGCAAGTTATTCTCTCTCCCTTCCCCCTCCCCAATGCATGTATTTCTTCAGTCTTCAAAGAAAATTTCCTATTTAAATGAACGGTCTCAGTGATTTGGAACCAGTACATACTGAGAGTTTTTGTCCTTTCCTTTTGGCTAGTGTTATGTGCCGATGAAGAACAGAACAAGGACACCATGTTAGATTTATAAGGAAATAATGTCAAAATGGTTAATGCAATTCACCAGTTCAATAAACTGGATTACATTTTAGTAGGACAAAAGATCAACGAAAACCTATTTATATTCATTGGCTGAAGGCTGTAACAGCAACCACATAATGCATTCCCCATCTTTAGGCTCATTAGCTGTGGCTATTAGATTTGTTAGGTACCATAACATCCAGATGTTTTTGGACAGCTCAGCTGACATTTTATCCATGTGTAGATTAAATATTAATGGATAGCAGGTGAAGAAATGCAATAACCATTCTCAGTTTTGGAGGGTTTTCAACACTGCATATAACTGCCATTTTTTAAAAAGAATTTAAATGCATGGGAAAACAGAAAACAAAACTCAAAAGGAGTGATCCTAATTCCAGTTAACAAAGAGGAGCAACTGGCCTCCTTCTGTACATCTTTGTATTTTACTATATCTTTATCCTTTAAACAGAGGTCAAGCGTGGGGGACCAACTGGCTCCATACAGAAGTTCCCAGTTCTTAGCCAGAAGCTTCAGTAGTTCCAAACTGAAACCTCTTGGGTTAAATCTAACTTTTATTGGCCTCGTCTGTTCTCAGTGTCATGATCAGAGTAGTGGAGAATGCTTTCTGGTCACCAGCTGAGTTTGAATAAGGATGAGTCCTTACAACTCTACTCTTGAAAAACAGTTGGGAATTCTGATGCCATTTTTGGTCCCCCCTCAATATAAAAATGTTGAGGATATACACTATATTGTTTTCTCCATCATCACAATTGTGATTTCAAGCATTCTGTTTTCTTTTCTTTCCAAAAAATCTGAAAATATTTTATTTAAAATATCTGATGTGAGGCAAAGAGAAGTTTTAATTATGCATCAATTGGTATAGGATAAATGTTATGAATAAAGTTTAGATATTATGCTTTGATAACTTTGTGCTCTCTTAATGTTTCCTACATAAAAGAAAACAAAATAATCTGAATCACGCTTCACTAACAAACATTGCCATTTTTTCTTATGCTTTGTTGTTCCTTCCGTGGCAGATTCTCTCACTGGGAGAGATCCTAAGCTGGTGTATAGCAGAATTGCTTCATTTAATCAAGTGGCAAGGATTTCTTAGTGCAATATCTTTTAACGGAACAAGTATGTAGTTGGGATAAAATTAGACAGTCTTTTTTAATGCAAAAATTTAAATCAGTGAAGCTCATCCAGTTTTATCCTGGTTGAGGTTCTGGTCTCCTGGTTTTAACGTCACTATGCAAAGGAAACCACTTTTCAACATCAGTAATGGTGGCAGAAACTGTAGTAGTACTGTTTCAGTAGCCCCATTGAAAGTTTAGGTATCAGACTCTGGACCTCAGTTACTGCAGAGCTCTCCAAAGGATCATCTGCTTTTTAATAGAAGACAATAGTCTGATAATTTGCTTTTTAATAAAAGACGTGTTGCTGTCAGACATGCCCTGAACATTTTGTGAAACAGATACAAAATTATATCTACTTTAGACAATAAACATGTTAGGAATTTTGCAAGAGAGTTTAAATGAATTTATTTGAATTTATAGGCCTCAATCATTGCATTTACATATGGTTTTTGTCCTGTGTAGGGTTTTTTTTTTTTCCAGCTGTGCCAGGAGAGTCAGCTTTATTGTACTGATTGAGTGCTGCCTTTTGCTGGCACTTGAGATTTATGAGAATGTATGAGCTAGAAAAGAGATTTTGTGCTCTATAACAGCTTGAGACTTTATTGAATGTCCATGGTCAATGTTCACAGTTAATGTCACTCAGCTGTCTTTTTTAAATGACAGTGTAAATTCACAGTTGGTCCAAAAATAACTGTTTGGAAACTAGTCTCCAGTTGTGTAGCCAAGATTGAAAGAACATGAAGCCACTGAATTTCCTGAGAACTGTCTGCCTGAAGAACTTTAGAAAGAGAAATGTGCATTGCCAGCCATCCATCTCACAAAAGTCCAGTAAATGAATTTTGAACTCAGCAGTCAATCAGTGCTAAAACATAGGCACAGCCAAACTCACTTTTGCCTAATTTCAAAACCCACTCAAACATCATGGGCTTGACATTTCACCTTGAAAGCTAACATTCTGCTGAGGTGTGGTCTGTTTTTTTTTTCTTCAATAGCCAGAGGGGGATAAAGGGAAAAATTCTGTTGGAGTGAAAAATAGATCAGAATTAAAAAATGGATAGAAAAATTCTATGTTAAAAGGAACAGAGAAGGTGGAATAAATACATGTGATATAAAATGAAATACAGTATGAATGTCATTTTAAAATCAAGACTGAATATCTTTCTGGTATAGCTCATACATAAGTTACGGCCTAGATGTAGAAATCACTAGGAAAAAGTTTACGTGCCCTGTGTTACGCATGAGGTCAGACTAGATGACCATAATGATGCCTTCATCTGTGACTCAGTGAAAATCATAGAGCAAATGCTTGTGCCAGCCTAACTTTTGGAGGTTCTTTTATCACTAATATGTAGCATAGACTTCCTTTTATCTACATGAACAAAAAACCAACTACAGTTTGGATTCCAACTGTCTAAGTGCGTGCCTAAAAGTGTGTGTCACCCCAGTACAACTGGGGAACAGGTATGTAGCCCTGGCAGCGCTGGAGGAGACTGGGCGTGAGGAAGGAAGAAGGGAGGAAGCCACGCTCTCAACCAACAAGCCGGCATCCGTACCTCCTGAGCATCATCCAGTGACCCAGAGGAAGAGACATTGGGTTATCACCATAGGGGACTCCCTCCTCAGCGGAACGGAGGGACCCACCTGCCATACGGACCCCAATGTGAGAGAAGTATACTGTCTCCCAGGAGGCAAGACTGGGGATGTCACAAAGAAGATCACTGACCTCACCTGGCCTTCCGACTAGTTTCCTATGGTCCTCATCCACGTGGGAACCAATGATGCGACCCAGAATAGTCCGGACCAGATCATGGATGACTACATGGTTCTGGGGGCCAAGTTTAGAGAGTTGGGGGCCCAGGTGGTCTTTTTGTCCCTCCTCCCAGTTAGTGGAGGCCGTCAGTGGCAGAATGCCTGCATCTGTGAGGTGAACTGGCACCTCCGGAGTTAGTGTCGCCACGCCGGATTTGGCTTCCTGGACCATGATCCGCACTTCAGAGCAGAGGGCATCCTGGGGCGTGATGGTCTCCATCTCTCCCCCAAAGGTAAGCTTTTGTTTTCTTACAGGCTAGTTGACCTCCTCCATCAGGCTTTAAACTAAGTTCGTCGGGGGATGGGGATCCACAGGAGCAAGAGATAACTCAACCAGGTGTAGGACCTGCCCAAGGTATATACCAAGGGACCAGTTGTCTCTCAGGAAGGGGGGGGTGACCAGGGTCTCTTCACTAATTAAGGTGTCACTTCACTAATGCAAGAAGGATGGGAACAAGAAGGAGGAGCTTGCTCTCCTGCTTGCAAGTAGTAAAATCAATCTGGTTGGCCTAGTGGAGATGTGGTGGGATGAAACTTTTGACTGAGCAGTAGACATCGAGGGCTATAGGTTGTTTAGAAAAGATAGGAAGGGGAAAAAAGGTAGGGGGGTTGCACTCTATGTTAGGGCATGGTATATTAGTTCTACCTTCCAAATGGGACCAGAGGAAGGCTTAACAGAGACCCCATTGGTCAAGCTCCAAGGAGGGTAGGGGGAGAGGGATCTGGTGGTAGGGGTTTACTACAGGCCACCACATCAGGAGGAAGAGCTGGATCTGGAATTCTCCAGGCAGCTGGGGGAGGCCGTGCATGCAAAGGATGTTGTGGTTATGGGGGATACGAATTAACCTGACATCAACTGGGAGGAGCAGTCGACCAGGTCTAGCCACCCACGAAGGTTCCTGTCATGCGTACAGGACCTACACCTTGTGCAGGAGGTACTCGACTCCACCAGGGAAAACTCCATACTGGATCTGGTGTTAGCCTCTGGGGATGACCTGGTGGGGGAGGTGCTAGTACAAGGGAGGCTAGGGGACATTGATCATGAAATGATCCAGTTTGCTATTCAAAGAAAGGTGGGGAGGGTAACTAGCACAGCGCAAATGCTTGACTGTAGGAAAGCCAACTTCGAAGTACTCAGGGCAGTAGTCAGGGAGGCACTCGGAGCCCAGGGGTAGCTAGTATGGGGGTCCAGGAAAGGTGGTCCTTCCTCAGGGAGTCTATCCTTGGGGCGCAGCAGGACACAATTCCTCTGTGCAGGAAGGCGGGAAAAGGGTCCAAGAAACGTTCATGGCTGAACGCAGCTATCCAGGCTGGCCTGAGGGCAAAGAAAAAAGCGTACTGGCAGTGGAAGCAGGGGGCAGGGACAAAGGAGGAGTACACATTTGGTGAGGAAGGCACTGCAGCTTAGATTAGCTTCTGGGATTAAGGATAACAAAACATCCTTTTTCAAGTATATAGGTAGCAAGAAAAGGTCTCGGGGTAAGATTGGACCCCTACATGGCAGGGCAGGGCAGTTGGTGATGGACTCACAAGAGAAGGCAGAACTCTTCAACAAGTTCTTTGCCTCTGTGTTCCTGTCTGCTAACAATGGGGTGCTCTCGGGTGGCAGCGTAGAGAGGCCTGGGAAGGATGCGAGTCCCCCGACTGTTAGTTCAGACCTAGTTAAGGATTACCTGGAGGGCTTAGATGCGTCCAAGTCAGTGGGCCCAGATGAACTTCATCCACGGGTGCTGAGGGAATTGGCTGGTGTCATTGCGGAGCTTTCGGCACGGCTGTTTGAGGACTCCTGGTGCTGTTTGAGGACTCCTGAGGACTGGAAAAGGGCCAATGTAGTCCCTATTTTCAAGAAGGGGAGGAAGGAAGAGCCTGGCAACTACAAGCCAGTCAGCCTCAGTTCTATCCTGGGGAAGGTCTTTGAAAAATTTATCAAGGGCCACATTTGTGAGAGCCCTGCAGGGGAAGTGATGTTGAGGGGTAACCAGCATGGGTTTGTGCAAGGCCGATCCTGCCTGACTAACCTGGTCTCTTTCTATGACCAGGTAACAAAGAGCTTAGATGGGAGGGAGAAAGTCGATGTCATCTTCTTGGAC
>NW_017728931.1:76680729-76701928 GCF_001723895.1 Crocodylus porosus | reverse complement strand
CTGGAATAGGCTTCCCAGAGAGGTGGTGCTCTCACCTTCCCTGGAAATCTTCAAGAGGAGACTGGATAGGCACCTGACTGGGGTCTTATAACCCCTGCCACTCCCAGTGCTGCTTCCTGCCCATGGCAGGGAGTTGGACTAGATGATCTGTCTAGGTCCCTTCCCACTCATTGATTCTATGATTCTATGATTCTAAACCTAGATACTCACTCCCTAACCTGCAATTATCTTCTCAAAAGAGGGACATACCAAATGTATTTGGATGCTATTGGGTTAAGCATCTAACATTGCCGTAGTGAATGGAGAGACTTCAAACATACCTAAGAACAATTTTATCTTGAGATACTCCATAGAAAGGATGGTGAGTTGCCATTCTCCAAAGGGAAATTCAGAAAGCTTGTACACAGTTAAAGAGTACCTTAGTACGAAATGCTAAAACACAGAGGTGTGCCTGAACTCTTTTCCCTCAAACTTTCAGTTAGGTAAATCCATTCACCTGTGATTCAGTAACACAGTTGTTTTTTTCAGATTGCTGTTTATTGGTTTTTCTTAAGATGGGTGATTAAGGATGGCAGTGACATTCATCTTTTGTCCAGTGGACTAGTGGTTAGAGCATCCACCCAAAATGTGGGAGTCCTGGATTCTAGGCCCATCCTATTCACCTTCGAGGGGCTCAAAGCCATAGACCCCACTCCTCCAGAGAATGTTCTAATCATCAAGGGTAGAGAATGAACTATTACATTTGGACACTGAACAGACAAGAATATGAGTCAGAGGCTCTTAAGGGAACAAACCAAAGGCAGCCTGCCTTTGTAGAAGTAGCATAGCTAGGAGTGGATGTGCAGTGCATCAGTCCTGGGTGAAGATTTGTAGGGAGCACCAGAATGACAGGCCTCAGGTGATATTTTTCCCAAGCTCCTTTCCTCTCAAGGACATGCCCTCCTCACTGGAATAAAGAGTCATGTTCCCTTCTCCTTGCTCTTCTTTTGGCCTGAATTTCTTGTCAACTGCCAAGAGGAAGAGTGAAGAATGGCCTCACTAGGCCAGAGCTGCTCTGATGGGACTCAGTAAGCTGTGGAGGGACTGGCTGGGGAAGGAGGCACCCTTATACCCCAGCTAGCCAGGTCAGCTTCTGCATGTGCTGCAGTGGACTAAAAAGCTCTACTGCAGGGTAGTACCTGTATTTACAAGTACTACACTGCTGTGGAGTTTATTAGTTTACTCCATCCTAATAGCTCTGCATGTATAGATGCCAAAACATTTACTGTGGAGCTAATTAGCGTACCCCACAGTAAACTTCTCTTTTAGAAGCACCCATTGTACACCTAATCCAGTCTATGCCTCCATTTTGGATTTCATTAACTCCAGTCCAGCTCATGGGAGTGTTCAGAACCAATCTGGAGCAGCCACTTGCATACCTGATTCCTGCCTAGGTGCCTTTTTGATTCAAATTGCTTTTTGAAGTGCTCAAGCTCCACTCACAGACCTAAAGAGGCCCCAGCCATTATACCATCAAAACCCATTACCAAGTCACACTAATAGATCTGAATTCATCTCCAAACTATTTGTGGTGATGTACACCATTGGTGTAATATTTGGAACATTTGTCCAGCACATGGAAGACCTAGGTTCAAGCCTCTTCTCCCATATATTAAGGGGATTTGGTCCCAGGTCTCTCATTGCTTGCAGGCAGCTTGACAGCAGCCTGGGAAAGCAGGCTCCTCCCAAGAGGAATGGAAAGCCTGATCTCCACACCTCCCCCCTACCCCCCGGAGCCTGCCTGAGCTGCATGGGGGCCCAGTGCTTCCCTCCATGGCTGTGGTGTCCCCCAGGACTGCCTGAGCTGGGTGCCTAAAGGCGGGTGCTGTCATGGAGGGAAGCACCAGCCCCCACTCCGCCTGCTGGCAGCTCACCCTCCCCTCCCTGCCAGAGAGACAGGTAAGTCAGCAGGGTATGTGCACAACATGGGGGTTTAATCAGTCCTAAATTGAAGCGGTGTTTTTTAAAACCCACTACTTCAATTTAGGGCCCCTGTTTCATCTAGATACACCCAAAAAAGTTTGTTAATCAACTTAGATCCTGTAATCTATGTAATGCATCAACATAGGCAAAATATATAGTTCCCCCAAATCAGGTAGCCTAGGAGCTTAGGAACGTATTATGCTTAAAGTAATGGAATGACAATCTGACTCTAAATTAAAATTTCTGGTGGAATAACAATTCCTTCCCAATGGAAATTTTTCCAAGATAAAAAAAAGGTTTCTGTAAATTCAGAAAATAATTAAAGCACACTCTGCGTGATAATACTTCAGCAAAATCTATTTTCAGATGGGGATAACTACCTCAAAGTCTTGATCTGATGCTAACACTACTGTCAGCAACCTACAGTAAGCTTTATTTCTAGCTATTTTCTTTTAAGGTAAGACTCTTGTTTGCTATATTAAAATCCTCTTGATGCTTTTGACATATCTTAAATCTCAAACCTTTGGGGGAAAAAAAAGCTGACAAAATTAATTAAACTGTATGACTCATGTAAAATGTTTAATTAGTCACATTGTCACTGATTAGATGGAAAATCTTCAGCATCAAGGTAGCTGATAGATATTGTGGTCCAAAGTGACTTTAAAAACCAGCAATTTCAGCTGCACTGATTCTTGCTCCTTTTATAGTCTTTAGTGAGATTTGTAAATGCTACCTCCCAGTAACCATAGGAACAGTGTCCACTGTCATTTCTTAAAGTGGAAGCACAGATAGTGTCTAAAGTCACTTAATCTATAGGAAAATATATGGACATAATTACTTCCTAATTATTATATACGATATCTCACATTGCATCTTACATTTTAATGTTCTCTGTGCCTGAATGAAGAATTAGATTGGTGACCTTTTCTCCACTGGTTATTGTGATACATGAGACAGCAAGTGGGTTCCAGGCATTTTCCTTTTTTTATTTTAAACAGAAACTAATGTTGGCAATAAAGCTTTTTAATTTTCATTCATGTTGGAGGTTGCATACTTCAGATTCTCCTCCAATCCTGTTCTTTTATATATCTCTTCATCATTGGCAAGCTATTTTCAGCTATTATGGAGGTAACAAAGCATTATGGCCCAGTAAATACAGTAACAGAATGGAATCAGAAGCAGTAGAAGGGAGTCAAAAGACATGGATTCCATACCTAAATCTGCAACTGACTTGCTGCAGGACCTGGGACTTTCTGTCTTACCTTGTGTTCTACCCTGCCATGTTTCCCACTGTAATATCTACTTAATGACACTCTTTATTCTAAAGTGTATTGAGATCTGTAGATGAAGTGAACTATGTCACAGCTCAATACAATGGTTTGATTTTTTTTAAGACAACTAGAAAACAACCTTCAATGTGCAAATGAAATGTCACAAAACCTCAGCCTAGAGATTTGCTTCAATTACCTCTCAATAGACACAGGTCACACAGCTTGCTTTCCATTAGCTCCTATCATAAGGTCTCTTCTGATTCCATTATTTCTCTCTCCCTCCTTCCGTTATTCAGAACTAACGGAGGCATGGGTAAAGGAGCTCTGTGTCCCTGCTTGACTTCAACAGATCTTTCTGTTTTTCCCCACATTCAAGTCCTCAAAGCATTGATTCCACTATTAGTACCAAGGAAGACTCGGTGAGAATTAATTTTTAACCTGCCAAACCCATTTTGTAAGTGGCCAAACGATAAGTAAGCTCACTGATTTGGATAAGATTTTATTAATGGAAGACTAATCCAACCTACTATATCCTAAATTACAGTTATGCATTTAGCACATAAAGCTGCTGCTCTTGAGTTTAGTTCAAATAAATGTACAGTAAGCTCTATTTCATCAGAATCAATTAAGTCTTTTAAAAATGTTGCAATTGTCTCGTCATATTCAGGGACAGATTAACACATCATCCTCCCACTGTATTGGGCCTTGGTGAGGCCACAGCTGGAGTACTGCATCCAATTCTGGGCTCCACAATTTAAAAAGGATGTGGAAAAGCTTGAGAGGGTGCAGAGGAGAGCCACGTGCATGATCAGAGGTCAGGAAAACAGATCTTATGATGACAGGCTGAGAGCTACGGGACTCTTCAGCCTGGAAAAGCGCAGGTTCAGGGGGGACCTGGTGGCTGCCTATAAGTATATAAGGGGTGTACATCAAGATCTGGGGGAACACCTGTTCACCAGAGCACCTTATGGGATGACAAGGTCAAATGGTCACAGACTCCTGCAAAACCATTTCAGTCTGGACATAAGGAAGAACTTCTTTACAGTCCGAGCCCCCAAGACCTGGACTGCCGCTAGAGGTGGTGCAAGCACCTACTCTGGATTCCTTTAAGATTCAATTGAACATTTATCTTGCTGGGATCCTTTGACCCTAGCTGACTTCCTGCGCCTCAGGCAGGGGGCTGGACTTGATGATCTTCCAAGGTCCCTTCCAGCCCTAATGTCTATGAAATCTATGAACACACAGGCAAACTAGGCACATGCCTAGGCCCTAAATGAAGAAAGGGCCCAGTTGTGCTTATTTTACATATTGTATTTATTGAGTGAAAAAGTAATATAAATATATAGTATTAAGTAGGGGCCCAAGAGTTTTTTGCTTAGGGCTCGCTAAACAGTTAATCAGACCTGGCTCATACTGTCGTCCCATAATAAGAACTTTGTGGCCCTTGCCATTTTCTGTGACATTGCAGATATAGTATGGTTGAGTAGTCTAACTTCTGCAGGAGAAGATGGGGACAGAAGGTAACCATTCTACAAGTCCCATGGAGCACAATGACAAGGTATCTGAACCAAAATAATTGGGATCTATGTATGAAAAATTGAATTTTGAGGAGAGGGGAAAAGATACATCTGTGGGAAAAAATGTTGTTTGGGGCAAAAAAAAAAGAAGAAAGAACAACAATAGTGACCAAAAGACTATTCAAATGGATAACATAAAGATTTGTTCAAAACCCAGATTTATAAAAAGTTGTTCCCCTAACCCTTTTATACCTTGTCAGCGGAGCTGTTTCTGCCCCATGGAATTTCTGATAGATCATGACGTATGCCCCGGGTGTGCTTCTCATCTTTGTCTCGTTAGATTTCAGTGTAATAATAAGTGCAAGGAGAAGAAGGTCCACATAGGATATCCAACTGCCAGTATTACACTTCATATCATGCTACATCTGCCAGTCTTTCTCCTTGTCCCAGCTATTAGGAGCTGATGAAATAGTCATAAGAGAATTTTTACATGCAGTTGTTACCTTTGGGGGTGCATTGTCTGGGACAGTAGCCAACTACCTTCTTGCAGTGTGTCCTGTGAGTAACAGTAACATGAAACTAAAAGTCACTACCAATGCAATCAGACTTTCAATTTTTCCAATTCTGATGTACTACTAAAGGATGAGGCAGAGCAATCTCACCTGTGTATGAGAGGAAAATCTGACTGTTCTTCAACTTAATGTTGAAGGCAATACCTTGCTCAAGCAATCAGTTCTGGAATGTATCACCCGGAAAATGAAACCATGCAATCCTTCTACAAGAAACACATACAGAGCAGCTGTGGACAATGAAGCTAGCTACAGCTGTGCAGACCATGTAGCCAGAAGGATCCATGGCCTTGCTGCCTTCATCAGAAATGACTTGCCATACACTACCAAATGACATAACACCTCCCAGCGTGCAATAGAATGGAGTACTGTCCAATGACATAATCATTGTCAATATATACATGCCACTCTCTGCCATGTTGTCAGTCCCATCCCTGCCTATTTATGACCAACAAACTTATATCCTGGTGACTTCAATTGTCAACATCAAGATTGAAGATACTCTGTTAACAGTAGCAATGCAGACAATCTTTGTCTCTGGGCAAGCCTGAATGACATACATTTTGGTGGGGAGAGGGAGAAAAAGGAAGGAGCATAGACCAAATTGATTTAATATGAGGTAGGTACTAGATTCTGTATAAGTTTTTAGGGAGAGCACATGTGACTCTTGAATCCCTTGCTGTTTGTATGTGGGTATTTTCATTACTAAAGCCACCTGCCTTTTATAGCAAGGCATGTACTGTAAAGCAGGTGCTTATAGTTAAGCACAGTGCTACAAACATGTCAATATATTATGGGTCCTCTCCTGAGATACAGAATTTTATTTGTATGGTGTTCTCACTTTCTGTGCTGTTTCTTCATTTACTAGTTTAATAACCTTTTCCCACTGTTGGCTATACTATTGATTCCTTAATTTCCATAAACACAGTGGATTTAGCCAAGCAAATTTATAGATGAAAGAAGGCTGCAAGACTTAAGATGGAAGAATTCTTTCATTTCTTCATTACTTTTTTAATTAGTTGTGTTAATGTGTTTAATCCTTTAACAAGTCAGTTTGGTGTATTTAATATCAAATAGAGGCAATTCTCTAGATGCCCTCTACATAAATTACAAAATTTATGCTTAACTCCAGAAGTTCCTACAGTCCCCTTACCCCTAAGTTTTCACTAGCTAAACTTAGGTGCCAGGGGACTGTAGGCATTGGGCATAAACATAATGAACTATATCATGACAGAGCAAGTAGCTAGGCACCTGGCTCATGTCTAAGCTCTGAAGCAATTCAGAAAACATGTATTATTTGTCTATCTCACTTGAATCCTCAGAGTACATCCAGCTCCTCTCCTCCCCATCTAAAGGATATCCAGAGGAAGGGAAATAGTGCTCTGTTTTTGAAATGTGCAAGTTATCTTAATGAATCTAGCCCCTCATTTATCATTCCAGCAATCTTTATCTTGCATTTTATTCCCAAATATTTTATATTTTCTTCCAAATTACTGATGAAATAATGAGCAGTAAAAGGCTTCCTACTAATCCTGCAAATTTCTATCAATAACAATTCATGAAAACCCTCTTTTAAACAATTCTTCATGTTATGTATTTTGTACTTGATAATTTATAATTTAATTTTTAAGATAAAAGACTGCTTTATAGTACTCAGTAAAAGAAAAAATGTCAAAGTCCAGGCATATCAATGCTGTGTAGTTATCTTTATCAGTCGTATCTGTAATGTCATGAGTCAGACTTGTTTGTCAAGACCAATTTTCCGTAAATCCATATTGACTTAATTAATTATATTTAAGTCTAATTCTTCATTTATTGAATCTGTTGCCAGACTTTTTGTATATTTTGCTAGGACTGATGTGAAGTTAATCCTCTTACAGTTGTCTGGATCACTCTGCTTGCCTTTTTAAAATACTGGAACAACATGAACATTCTTCCAAGCTCCTGGAATTTCTTTGGTATTCCAAGATGAAATGAAAATTAACATAGATATTTCTTCAGCCAATGCTTTCAATTTTAGGACTCTAGGTTGCAGGTTATCTAGGCCTGCATATACAAAAGATGTTGTTCAACATCAGTGTTACTTACTAAGGAGCTAGAGTCTACTTCCTATTCCCCATGAGGCATGAATACATCATCCTGCTGCTGATGTTCTAATGGTTATAGTTTTTGAGAGGAAATGAAAATTATTATCTGGATTGAATGATTTAAATGGCTCATATCTGCCATCACACCTGTAACACATAAAACAAGCAAATTGGTAGTTACTATTTTAGATGTCATTCAGGTATCATCACCAATAAAGATGTTTAATCTAGAATGTCCATTCAAAACAGATGTGTAGGTTGAACGCAATACTCCAGTTATTACTGTTGTAATGACACCTTAAAGGCTCACCTGCCTGAAGGAAATGAGTAAGGGAACATTTCCTCTGTGAATGGGCTGTACCCTGTGCAGCTGATGTCTGTGGCGATCATAACTGACTGGTTCATACTAAATCGGAGAGCCATTTTCATTAATTCATTCTGACAATGAATTCCAAGACTGGTCACACAAATTAGTTTGCAGTAGCCATTTAAATTATACTTAGATGCCCAATTATCAGTACGAACTACAAAGTGCTTCAGTTGTTGAGCTAGGCACCATAGTTTCGTTCCTGAAATTTAAAAATTGTACTCAATCTGTTCTATATAAAATCCTCACTTAATAAAGGAGTAAGAGTCAAATGCATCCTACATATAATTCTGTTATCTGATCTATCAGGGATGAATTTGCCCCTAGTAGTGGTTACCTGTGCATTTTGCTTTCAAGCACACATGATTTATGGTCTGTCAAACTACAGTAAATATTCCTAGTAATTTAAGCCCTACACATGAATACATTTTCAAGCTGCAGCGGATGCTCCTGTTCTACTGTGGATTAATAAAGAAAACATTGCAAGGAGAAAAGAAGGAAGGGAAAATCCCAGATCACTGCTGTGTGTCTTCCCTTTCATTTTGGTAAAACACGTACACACACGCGCACACACACACACACACACACACACACAGAGTGTTTTAGTGTTGGTTTCCTTGAGCAGGTCTTAGTCAGTCTCCAATTTAGAAAGGCATTGAAGCATATGCCTAATTTTACATGTTAGCATGTTTATTGCCATCTCTATAAAGCAAAGGGTTTAAGCACATTCTTAGCCTTAAGCCCTACTGAAATCAAGAAAGGCTCAACCTGTGTTAAGCATTTTACAACTGAGATGGAATTACCCTTGTACTTAAAAGTTAGGCACAAGCTTCATTGTCTTGCTGCATCAAAGTCTTGCTGCTTTTCATATCTGATTCTACCACAGCTGTTCTGCACATGTGAATGTTCAGAAACACTCACAAACAGCTATATTGTATAAAACACAGCTGTAATGTTGAACTAAAAAGAAACACTCATTCTGAATCGCAACAAAAAGTTGAAATCTCCAAAATTTTCACAAATTAGCAATCTCAAAATGTTTCCTTTTGATATATTGGAAACATTTCATTTTGGTATTTACTTTTTTAATGTTTCAGGTTTCCAGAGCTTTTCTTCACTTTTACTGACTTATTATGAATCTATTTACCTGGGGATAGATCATAGCCAGAACTACTCTGTCACACAGTGGTATAAGGGAAGCCATAGCCCTTCCTTGCTGATGTTTTATTATAATAAGTTAAATTCCAAAGCAAGCAGTCATTTTGGACAAAACTGAGAACCTTGTGATTTGATAATGTCATGGAACTTTTTGGCAACTGCAATTTTTTTTCTCCAAATGTTTTACTATACAAGAAATGTGCTGAAATTGACCCTGTCCCTCAGACTAATGGAGATTTTCTGATGAGAATTTTCACTGAACATTTTCCAGCCAATTTAAGACCATGTTTCAGGCCAGCAAGTTTCACCTTTAGTATCTTTGAAAGCTTTTGTGTGTTTTACCTGTATTTCTGTAACAAATATATTCTTTAAAAATCAGCATGTAAAAAGACAAAGTCAAATTTTATATATGATTTTATAAAACTTGTGAACCTGCATAATTTCAGGTTCAGATTATACTGATGGATGTACTCTGTCATATTGGATAAGCACACAGTATAAATATATTCATGAAGTCAAACAGGACAGGTTTAGGCAAAAACACTGACACAACAGAACAGTGTAACAAAACTCGAGTTACATCAAGCCAGCGTAATCTTAAAATGTCTGTTCTTTGCAGGTGCCAAACAGAATAAACTGAATATAAGACAACAGTGTGCTCTTGTTTAAAACATGCCAACAGCATACTAAGTTGTATTAACTAGGGCTGTGAGAAGCTTCAGTCACTGATTCTATTTGGCAGAGATTCAGCCTGCTTCGGCAGCCAAATCTCCAAATCCGAACTGAATTGGGAGACCTTTTAAGCTCCTCAGATTGAATCAGAACCCTTTGAATCGATTTGGAGAGATTTGGCAAGATTTGATGATTCAGACATAGACATAGCTTTATATGTTTTTTTCTACATACCTCAAGGTACCAGGTGGTTCATGAATGAAATGATGGGGCAGATGGAGCGTTCCACAGGAGCATGGGGGGTCCCCAGCATGCTCAGTGGTGGAGGCCCCCCCATGATTCTTTTAGATGATCCATCCACCCTACCATCTCAGCGTTGATGAGCCATGCCTGGTACCTCAATGCAGAAAAAGCATTTGAAGCTGTGTCTATGGTGGAATCACTGATTCTCTGAATCAGCATCAAATCTTCAGATTCAGATTCATCTGAATCGAATTGGAATTGTGATCCAAATCACTTAATTGAATCACTGTCCCCTGAATTGGGCCGAATCCGAATCTGAATCCAAATCAAATACAGCCCACTTCACACACCCCTAGTATTAACAGGAAGGTCACTTGCAAATCAAAGGAAACAATTCTTCTTCTCTCTTCAGCACTTGTGAGTACTTCTAACCCTGAGTACTGTGTCCCATTTTTGGCCCCCCACTTCAAGAAGGACATGGACAATTTGAAAACAGTTTAGTGCAGGGCAACAAAAAATACCAGAGGCCTCAGAGACAAGATTTATGAGGACTCATGCATGCAGGCAGCAGATCACGGCTCTGCCCTGGCTTCAAACCATTTTGCCGCTGCTGCAAAATCCAGGCCCAGCCCCAAAGCAGCTCATCTGCCAGCTGTGTGCCCTGCCAAAGCTGCTTGGGCCAGTCTCCATGGAAACCCCAGCACCACACTGCCATGGTCCCACCCCTCCTGGGGTCTCTGTGGAAACCAGACACAGCGATGTCCCCAGGAGTTGCTGGGAAATCGAGTCTGGCTCCCATTTTGCCCACCCCTTCTAGTTCCATCCTCTATGGAACCACCCTTCAGGGACTCGAAAGTTGCTATTAAATCTCCCTGTCTTTTCTTCTTCAGACTAAAGAAGCCCAGTTTTCTCAGCCTCTCCTCATAAGTCATGTAGCCCAGCCCCATAACCGTTCTTGTTGCCTTCTGCTGGACTCCCTCCAATTTGTCTACACCCTTTCTATACTGGTGGTCCTAAAACTGGACATTGTACTCCAGATGTGGCCTCAACAGGGCCAAATAGAGGAGAATAATCACTTCCCTTGACCTGCTGGCAACACTCCTACTAATGAAGCCCAGTATGCTGTTAGCCTTTCTCAAACCAAGGGCACACTGTTGGCTCATATTCCACTTACTGTCCACTGTAGCCCCCAGGTCCTTTTCTGCAGAGTTGTTGCTTAGCCAGTCGGTCCCCAGCCTGTGGGGTGAATGGGGTTGTTCTGTCCTAAGTGCAGGACTTTACACTTGTCCTTATTGAACCTCATGAGATTTATTTTGGTCCAATCCTCCAATTTGTTGAGGTTTCTTCAAATCCTAGCCCTATCGTCTAGCATATCAACTTCTCCCCGCAGTTTGGTGTCACCTGTAAACTTGCTGAGGGTGCACTGCATTCCATCTTCCAGGTCACTGATGAAGACAGTGAACAAAACCAGCTCCAGGATTGACCTCTTGGGCACT
Source organism: Crocodylus porosus (assembly GCF_001723895.1). Taxonomy (NCBI): domain Eukaryota; kingdom Metazoa; phylum Chordata; order Crocodylia; family Crocodylidae; genus Crocodylus; species Crocodylus porosus. Next base: position 76,690,586 of record NW_017728931.1, on the reverse strand, counting down.
CCACTTGATACCAGATGCAAACTAGACATCAAGCCATTGATTACTACCCTTTTGAGTCCAATGATCCAGCCAGTTTTCTATCCACCTTATAGTCCATTAATTCAACCCATACTTCCTTAGCTTGCTTATGAGAATGTTGTGGGAGACCATATCACAAGCCTTGCTAAAGTCAAGGTATATCATTGTGGCGCCCCTAATGCCAGTGCACCCTTGACCTGCGAGCCTGGGTCGGCACGACCGGCTTGGCGCAAGGAGGGGGATTTATAACCGGACAGTTGGGTTATAACAGTGAGCAGGAGTCAGAGGGTTTAAACACAGTGTATGGTTATACAAAAGGTTTATTTTACTTACGCTACTGATGTGCTGCAGCATAGGCAGAGGAGTTGATTTATTCAGTTACAGCATGTAGATATCACGTTACCCAGCATTTACAGGGTGGGTAAGAGAGTTGCTTGTTACAGATTCCGAGCAATTCACACAAGCCATTGCAGTCTGCAGATTACCGAGAGCTCTTGATAAGAAAGATTATGACAGAGATAAAGAGATAAACGGGGATACGCCAGAAAGATACGTAGGCGGATAGATAATATTTGTGCATGATCTGTTCTTCTTGAGTGTATACACAGTTCTCTGTTTTGGGCGGAAGTTCTTTCAAAGTTATATTTGGTGAAGGTGACCAATTACTATACACTTAGCACGAATAATTAATGAGTTGGCACTTGTGCTTTCTTTGTTTGCTCAGGTTTCATAAAAAGGGGGGTTATTTTTACTTGGGTAGTACTGGTTCTGTTTGGTCACAGGATGGTGCGCATAGTATATTTAATTTTACAACTTCATTAAATTAGTTTCATTTTTATCTGGTCACCATGGGTACCAAAATCTCTTGTGCTGAGTTGTCAAGGTCAGTTTCTTTCTCTTGTATGGGAGCTCAAGTAATTTGAAATGAGGCACAGACAGGGGTGTGTATATGCAGCACTGTTAATACAGAGGGATAAATTACAATTACAGAGTTTGTTGCGTTAGCTTCTGACCTTTTGCTATCTGACCTTTTGCCATCGGCATCTGAAATCAAAGACTATGATCTTTGACAATCATGTCCACTGCTCTCCCTGCATCTACAGAGCCAGTTATCTCTTCATAGAAGGCAATTAGGCTGGTCAGGCATGACTTGCCCTTGTTGAATCCATGCTGACTGTTGTTAATTACCTTCTTTTTCTCCAAGTGCTTAGAAATGACTTGCTTGAGGACCTACTCCATTTATTTTTCAAGGGACTGAAGTGAAGCTGGCCAGCCTGTAGTTCCCTGGATACTTCTCATTCCATTTCTTAAAGATGGGAACTATGTTTGCCTTTCTAGTCATCCAGGACCTCTCCTAATCACCATGAGTTTTCAAAGATAATGGCCAGCAGCTCTGCAATCATATTAGTCAACTCCCTCAGCACCCTTTGGTGCATCATGCCCAGACCCATGGACTTGTCCAGCTTTTCTAAATAGCCCATAACCTGTTTTCTCCCACTGATGGGTGCTCACCTCCTCCCCAAACAGTATTGCCAGGTGCGGTAGCCTGACCTTGCCTATCAAGACTGAGGTGAAAAAGGCATTGAACACTTCAGCCTTTTCCGCATCATCTGTCAGTAGGTTGCCTCCCCCATTTAGCAAGGGACCCACACTTTCTCTGATCTTCGTATTGCTGACTGTGGCAGGGCACTGTGTCTGCCACTTTAAGGGCTGAGCCAAACAGCCAGCAGGTGCTTGATTGTGGCAGCCATTTTAGATCTCTGGCTGCCTATATAAACAGAGCAATTCTCTGCTGGCAGGCTAAGCCCAAACATTGCTTGGCTGCAAGGCAGCATGCAACATCCCTGGAGGAAAGGGCAGGAGCTTTAGGGGATGGTTTGGAGGCTCCTGGTCCTGGGCATGACCTAAAACTGTACCCCGTTGGGAGTGGGTGGCCTGGTGGGGCTCTCAGTGGTGCAGGAGTCCCCAGAAAATGCCACGTTAGTCACCACCATGGTGAAAGGTGGGTCAGGGTGCCTTAATAACCCCAGCTTCCACAACTGAGTGTTACTCTATAGTAGGGCCAAGAAGGCAGACCCAATTTAGGGAGTGGGCTAGAGGCTCAGAAACCTGACTCAAAACACCCTTGACTGGTCAATGCTGGGGTTAGGACCAGAAGGATCAAAAAGGCCCACCACAAGGGATGTCCAGAGCTGAGGGCCTGGGGTTTCCAACTAGCCTTGGAGGTGAGGCCAGGGCCTGTGTGGCCAAAGGTCCTGGGGGGACAACGCCTGAGAGGGGGAAGAGTTCAGAGAGCTAGGTAGCCCAGAATGAGGGTGGAGTAGGCCGCCTAATTGGAGGTATCTGGAGTCTCCTGGGAATTCCTTTGTTCATTTCACTGGTGGGCCTTTAAAAGAACAGCATTGGTTGCTGCATATTATGAGCTGTGTCAAATCCTGCTCTCTCGTGTCTTGTTTTAAATAAATGTTACAACTGTTGTTCTAACTTCTGCATTCTGTGGAAAAGTGTTGGCTGTGGTACTGAAGTAACAGATTTAGGCACCAGCATGTTAGATGCTGCAATGCTAGAAGCACTGCAATTCCAGAGTGCAATCTAAAATCCAGTAATAGGTGCCTAAGAACCTTATATGGTCTATTAAAGGAATTAGGTGTGCTTCATAAACCCACATACGCTGTGCAGGAAGCCACCTAGAATTAACCAACTGGATATAGAAAACCCATGATTGTGTCTGGACTCTTTGGACCTTAGGCACTTGAAAGTCAGGACTATAAAGAGGTGTATCTATGAACCTTGATTTCTAGTCTCTACTTTCTAGTAGCTCTGACACCACTTGCATTTCATGGGCCATAGTACAAGGCAGCTGATCCTCCCAATGCATTGCACAAGCAACTCAAGCACCTAACCTGGAGCTGTGGATTCTACTAGGACTTGCAGTGCCTAGGCCTCTTCTCCTAACTGACTATGACCTTGTAACAACATAGAGAGCTATGCACAACTTGAAGTCTTGATTGAAACCTGTTCATGTAAAAATCACAATGATAGAATATGTCCTAAGAGCCTTCGACTATACTGCCTGTCTATTGTAGTCCTTCAGCCAGTAGTTCACAGGAAGTAAAGACTTCACACTCCCTTGCAGAGCTTACATAAGGGCTGGACAAAATTGCAATAGCTGTACTGATTGCTCCATAATTTCTCCTGCTGAAGCTGCACAGTGCATAAAAATGGAGCACCCAGGAGTGTTGACAAAGCCATGGCTACGTTCCACTACCAACTCCTCACCCATAATGTGAACAAAATAAATGAACCCTATAATTATTGACTTCTCAACCTGACTTCAATTTGTGGCAAATTGCTATTTAGACACTTTCTTTGGAGATACAGAGTCCAGGGCAGATGCACCTGATGAGCTATATGTAACATGGATTGGGAAAATACAATTCTTATCAAACTCTTTTCAATATAAAAATAGACTGGCTGGACATAATTTGTCTGTGTTTTTTATCAAGGATTTTAATAGAGTAGCACACAGAAGGTATATGGCAAAACTGAAGACATTTTTGCCAAGATAATGATGAAATAAGATGGAGAAACACTGAGCAACAGATTGAGAGAAACAAGTTTTTAACAATGATGCTGCATCGGAACAGAAAGAGATATCTAATGAGTGCTCATAGAAGATCAATACTAAATCCCTAAATGTACAGGGAATAGTTACTTAAAGAACAATACACCTTTAATAGCAAGCAGTGAAAGAGCTAACTATCAGGGTACTGGGACCAGTTAAAAGGAAAAAAGGGGTTGCCAAGGAAGAGAGAGAGGTGCTTGTGTAGTGAGGTTTCCTAACTACAAAGAACACCAAATCTTAAGGAAAGCACATGTAAAAAATCCTCTTCCCCTCCACTGTTCTTCACTTTCTTTTTTGTCTTATTTAGCTTCAAATCACTTGAAACTTTGTTTATGATGAATGTCAGCTATGAAGGATTATTTGAACATCCAGCTAATGCTAACTCCTGGAACTGAACATAAAATACAAACATTAAAAATGCTTCATTTGCCTGTATTAGCATTTAAGGAACTAATCCAGAGAAAAAAGTTTAAAGAAAGGCAAGTAAAATTATTCAAGATTTAGAATTACCTACATAGTGGGCACATCAACAAGAGACACTTGACTGCACATTAAACTAAACTAATGCTCAGTAAAGCATCCCCATCTACATGTGTGTGGGACTTACTGCACAGTAAATTAGGTCAATGCACTATTTGCTAGTACCAGGAAATACAGGACTTTTTTACATGTGCTCTGGGGGTGGAAGTGGTGCTTGGATAATCCCAAATGTGGTGGGGGGAGCTGCACCACCTGCAGAGAGTACCTGTCCCAATACCCACATGGCCAGGAGAGCTGTCTTGCAGCCAGGACTGCTGCATCCCAGCCACATGGGACCCAATCTCCATGTGGCCGGTCAAGCTGTCTCTCAGCCAGGACTGCTGCATCCCAACCACGTGGAAATTGGGTTGAGACCCAATCCCCACATGGCTAGGAGAGCTGTCCCCATCTGAAGCTGCCACCCAGGGGACCCTGAAGCTCCCCCTGGCTGATGCAGGGGGAAAAGCAGGGTAGAAGCATCCCTGGACTGAACTGCTCCCAATAGGTATACATTCAAATGCATGCCTGGGCACAGTTTAATGCACCTGTATTTTCTGCACATAAAATTCAGGTACATTAATTGCATGTGTAGACACACCCAAAGAGATTAAGGAACTAAATTTGCTTACTTAAAGAGATTGTGCCTATAGCAGGTATGCTAATATGAAAATTATTTGTGGGCAACCAGTACCAGAATGAAAAATAACTAGAACAGATTGGGGCATCTGGGGTAAAATCAATGCACAGGACAAGAGCATAGGACCAGAAAAGATCTCCTGGGTAATCATATGCAGTCTTTTTCTTTGATGAGCAACATTTTACCATTCATTAAATGGAATGATCAGGCTTCTTGTCTATTGGAAGACGATTCCAGAATTTCATTCCTCTTATGGTTAGAAAGCACCTTATTTCCTAAAACTAATTATGGAAAGTTAATGCCCAACTACTTTTATGCCAATATTTCCTTTAGCTTAAATAGCTTTTCCATCACTGGTGTTCACCTCCTAGAATTATTTACTAAAAGAAATCATATCCTCTTTTATCCTTCATTTTGCTATCCTAAATAAGCCAATATCTTTTAATCTCCTCTCAGTTTCTCCATTTTCCTGATCACACTAATAATCTATTCTGCACCTGTTTTAATCTGATTTTGTCTTTCCTGATCATGGATAGCTAGAATTATACACAATACTTCAAATACAGTCTCATCAGTACCTTGTACAAAGGCATTAATGCTTCTCAAATCTTTACTGGAAGCACATTTTCTGTTATATTCCAGGGTAACATTTTCCTTTTTAAGGCTGCTTTGTACCAGTAAATTACAATCATCCTGGGTGTTTTTAAACATGCTCTTGGACTGCGGGGGGGAGCAATTAAATTAGAGCAGCTTTGAGAGCTGCTCTAATTGAAGTGCCTGGAGCATCTTGTGTATTAGTGTCCTCAGACTTCAAACTGTGGTGGAAGGGGTATTGGATGTAAAGCTTGCCGAATGAGCTTTAGTTAAAGCACCCCTGCCACCATTTTGAAATGTGGAAACACTGATATGTGAGGTGTGGAGGCTGGCTGGAGTGTGGTAATTTCCATGCTGCAGCAGACTTGCTTAATTGAGTCTGCTCTGACTCACTGTAACTACTGTGCATCAGAGCAGCCTCCAGACTCATGTATAGGCACCCCCTGTGACCAGCTAATCCAGCTGCATTTTTTCCCACTTCTGTCATTTCCAACTGATAAGTACCCAGGCAGTAGCAAAACCTTTTGTGGTTAGCTCCCAAGACCTAGATCCTCCAACTTATTAAGGCATGTAGCTCGAACCAATTTCATTTGGTGGTAACCCCAAAACAGGAGTTAGTTATCTAAATATTTGTTAGATTAAGACCTATGTACTAAAGCTTGCACTTTATACTATTACATTTCATTCCATTTTGATTAGTGCAGCTCTCAAGATCATCCAACTCCACCTGTATGATATTCTGATCCTCTTCTGTACTGATTATACACCCCCCCACACACACACACACGCACAACTTTGTATACACCTACATTTTTGTCCCAAGATAATTAAGGACATTTAGTAAAATCAGTCCCAATACTGACCTGTGAGGAACTTCCCTGTAACATTATATCAAATACAGTAATAAAAGGCCAATATATGGGGTCTACCTCACTACTTTGTCATGAATATCAGTATTTAAAAAAAGCTCCCAGGTTTCTATGAACCTAATATTAACTCCCTTAGGTAAATCTTCATTTTACTTCTTGTCATTTACCTCCATGTTTTTAGCTATTGTTTCCTTTGAAATTTCTTCTAAAGCTTTCATGTCATTGAGTTTGATCTAATGGATCTGTAGTTATTCAAGTAATCATCACCATCATCATCCTTATGGGAAAAAGGCACAGTATTTATTTAGGGTCTATCTACGTGGCATAATATAGAGACCTGAGGTACTCAAGCTAGCTTTTAATGAGATAGCTCTGGTCCATGATTATACTGCTTTTCAGTCCTGAGCTGACTTGGGTATCTCTTAACTTTTATCAACTCTCTAAGGATTTACTTCTGTATCATAGAGGTCAATTGTCTATAAAGTAACCTCTAAGACCTAGCTTTCTTTATAGAGCTATATTTTTTCTGTCCTTGTAGATTCTCTGCTTTTCCCTAATATACTTTCTAAGGCTACATTCAGACAAATGCAGATGTGTAGTATGTGGTGCTGCAGACCTGGCATTCCCTATGCTGCTACCTTGCAGCTGCAACTTTGCAGATGGGGGGTTGATCCTGAGAGTTCCCTGGATCCAAACAATCCCATGATGAAAAAAGTGGAGTGGTGCACAGCTCAACACCAGAGCCTAGCCAGCTAGAGCCACACCTTGGATGCTGGATAGGCTTCCTGTCATGACTGGAGCCCTGGGACACACCCAGGACCTAAAGTAAGGCTTCTGGGGCCAGCACAGTTGCTCACTCCAGCCCCCACTATCCCACTCAAGGTAACCTACTGCACACCAAAGCTCACATCATAGGCATTCCCTGGGGACAAGTAGCAGCTGCACAAAATGTGCTACTGCTGCTTGTCTCTGGGGCAACAAACGTCCACACTCATCCTGACATGCTCTAAGTGTTTACTTAAACACTCTAGGCACAGGCCTAGAATTTACTTAAACACTTAATGCCTGTGCCTTTAATACACTTGGATATCTGCCAAAATTTGTAACTGTTATCAGACGTCTTCACGATGACATGATAACAATCATCCTAAGCAATGGCTCGGAAATGGATCCCTTCAGTGGAGTAAAGTAAGGATGAGTGATTGCATAAAAACTCTTTTCCATCTATTTTGCAACTATTCAACATCTTACTGCTGATAGACTTCCATTTAGAGTTGGCATCCACTATTGTATGGACAGGAATCTCTTTAACAACAACTAGCTATGTTTCAAATCCAAGATAATCAACACCTCCATTACTGACCATTAGTACACTAATGAATGTTTTGTGTGCCCACTCAACTGAAGAGCTTCAAGTCACTCTTGATTTGCTTCTATGGAGCATATAAATACTTGGACTTCCTTTCGACTTCACAAAAAACAACATTCTTGACCAACCAACCACATATTACAACCAGAAGATAATCTTTGGAGAATGTTCAACATTTCCCCTACCTGAGTAGTCACCTTTCCCAAAAAGTAAACATTGACAATGTTATTCAATGCAGGATAGAATCCTCTAGTGCTGCCTTTTGACATATCCAAAATCATATCTTCGATGATCAGGACATTAGGACTTAGACCAATTTTTTTGTCATCCCTACCCTGTTGCATGGTTGTAAAACTTGGACGACTTGTCAGAACAACTTGAAAGCTTTGGAACATTTCCATCAGCAGTGTCTTCAGAAAATCCCCCAAATCAATTAGAACAATGGATGAACAATTCTTCATTCTGGATCAAGAAGATACCACTAGCATTGTAGACATGTTAACATGGTACCAGCTCCATCGGATGCAACATGTCATAAGGATGCCTGACAACTGGCTTCTAAAATTAGTCCTATGCTCCCACCTCACCAGTGGTCTCTGCTCTGGAGGTGGCAAAAGAGATTCAAAGACTCCTTGGCCACATTTACACGAGATGCTAACTGCACAGTAGCCTGATACTACTGCGCAGTAGTGTTGCATGACAACCGTAACATGACACTACTGTGCAGTAGTATTAGGCTACTGTACACAGTAGCATCATGAAAAAGATGTTCATTGGTGCTACAGTGCAGTAACTCAGGTTACTGCAGTCATTTAGCACCTGTTTATACAAGTGGTAAATGATAAGGCCTGTGCAAGTAGGCAGGCATTTGATTTGGCTTCAGATGTCAGTGATCCAATCTGGAGCTCCGGATTGGTTTACCGCTTCGATCCGGCCAAAGCAGCTCCAAAGCTTCAGAGCTCCCTTGGAGATCCGGCCATAGGGTATTATGGGAGTCAATGAAATATCAATAACTTTGTTGTTTTGCCTCTGATTTGGGTGAAACTTGCAGGGATAGTAGCCTCTGCTGAGATCATGAAGCCTGCCAAGTTTTAAGAAGATGGGTGTAGGGGTTTGGAGGAACTGCACCCCAAATTCTTGAAAGCAAAACTCCTGTCACATCCATGTGCTACACCACAGGGGGTGAAAATGGCAGGAGTAGTGGCTCCTGGTGAGACCACAAAGCATGCCAAGTTTCAAGAAGATAGGTGAAGGGGTTTGGGGGGAACTGTACCTCAGGCTGCTGACAGGCAAAACTTGTGACACAGAGGACCCTGTGTATGATAAGGCCCAGTGGGCTGAAAATTGCAGGGGTGGTGGCCTCTGCTGAGGCCACAGAGCCTGCCAGCTGTGCGGGTGTCTCGCTAGGTGAGTCTGTCTTCTGGGGCCCTGAACCTCTAGCTGCTAACAGGCAAAAATCATGATGTGGGTGGCTGACACTCTGTGTGTGTGTGTGTGTGTGTGTGTGTGTGTGTGTGCGCGCGTGCGCATGCGTTAAGGTTTGCCCTTCCTGGCGCTGGGGCCTCTGCACAACATGGCAGTGTGCCCCAATGAGGACGTCTCCTTCCCTACAGCCTCATGTCCAGTCCATCATTTTATGTGACAACAGGTAAAATAACTTAAGTGGTTCAACACCAGTGACATCAGCAGCAGCATCCAAGTTACCCACACAGAACTGTCACAGAGCCTGTCATTTCATGAAGGAATTGGCAGCAAGAAGTAAAGGTGTTCGGTTGTGTTGGACAAATGATATTATTCATGATGTGTGATGGCTTATCTTGTGTTTTTATGTCTATATGTGTATTATAAAAAAAAAGGACTTAAAAAATTATCTTTGGAAGCTTTAAGGTTGAAAACCCCTTTCTCAGACTGAGAAAGTACCTGCAGTTGGTCCTGGATGGAAGGAATACTAAAAAAGCCAGAGGCTAGCCTGGCCTGCAATGCAGGCAAGAAAGCCAGTCAGTGGAAATGGAGGTGTCAGGGGGTGAGAGACAGGCTGGAGTTGGGGGTAGAGGGGAAAGGGGGATGTAGCAGCACAGGTAAAAGTGCAGAGGTGCCTGGGGTGTCAGATGTCCAGCAGGTTGCAGTGTGCCAGAACTCTACTATGTATATTGAGTCCATGAGTTTCTGTACCTACTACCTAGGAGGCTGATGAAGTGCAGTTCATAGGCCCAGCTCTGAAAAGTG
>NW_017728931.1:76672484-76680369 GCF_001723895.1 Crocodylus porosus | reverse complement strand
CTTCCATCCAGGACCAACTGCAGGTACTTCCTCAGCCTGACAAAGGGGTTTTCAACCCTAAAGCTGGCATCCCAGGCAGCTAAGCTGAGCTCACTGGGGGCCTCAACTGCACTGCAACCAGCAAGCATCAGGCCTGTCAAAGACATGACAGATCTGAGTGTTCCCCAGCCAGGACTTGGTGCATGCATGCATTAGCTGGAGGTTATGGTGCTTCCTACCCACCTTTCACCAGGGGATTGTTGGTCCTGGCATTTATGGGGCTGCTGTGCCACCAGCAGTCCCACCAAGCCTCCCTACCCTGGCAGGGTGCAGTTTTAGTGGTCATGCCCAGGACAGGACCTGGGGCCTCCTTCTTCCCTATAGGCCCAGTCCCATACCTCCAAGTTCATCCTGGCAGGGGAATGAATTCAGCAGGGACATGTTCTTGCCTTGCTGGCTGGTGATGCAGTTAGTGCCCCCTCCAGCTGAGAGCGGGGCATTACTCTGATTTAAAAAAACTCAACGGAAATTGGTGCAGATGGAGCAAGGAGGGTAGCACTTGGTCCATCTACAGGTGGAGCTTGGGGAGCGGGAGGTTCACCTTTAGGAACACCAGCTGCTCCACTAAGGTAGGATCCAAGCAGGTATGGTGGAATGTCACAACATCTTCAGCAATGCTGAACACCCTCTCGCTTGGAACACTGATTGGTGGACAGGACAGGTGTTGCTGAGCAACTGTGGCTAGATCCTGCCACATCTGGCTGCAGCTTGCCCAGTAGGCCAAGGGGTCGCAGTCTAGTGGCTCCACATCCTCAGTGAGATAGGTAGCCACTGAAGCCTTGGTGCTACCTGCCTGAGACTGGGGTCTGATGCGTTTGGACCGCAGCATTGAACCTGTGCCCATGGCCCACATTGGCAGTGGCTAGCATGGAGGAGACTGGCTGGTGCTGGTGTTGGCACCAGTGCTGGTGCTGGGAGTGCTGGCATGGGAAAGTGGATCTCCCTCTTCCACATCCCCTCGCCTCGGCACTTCAGCCTCCCTGACTTTGTTCACAAGCATGTGCATCCAGTGATCAAGGGTTTTGGGGCTGCCAGTGCACATGCTCCCCTTCACCCTCGGGTCGCACATGCCCAGCATCATGTGGACTGGACTGGACTGCAAGGGATACAGCTGTCTCCTGATGCCCTCCATCAGCTGCCTCACCAGTGCCTGCACGCCTGGTGACAGCGTCCTGCCCCAGCCAGGAACATTGATCCCCTGAAACTTCTCCATTGGGTTCTCCAGTTCCCTCACTAGGGGGATCACCTAGCTAAGGAGGGCATCGCCAGTACTAAGGGTCTTGGTGGCCTTGAGAACCACCAAGATCTGGGAGATGGTACCCAACTCAGCTCTGTTCAGGGGGGCACTGATCCCAATCTCCCCAAGCAAGGCCATCTCATGGATGGCCTTCGGTTGCTCCACCAACCTTTTGGGCATCAGGTATTTGGAGTTCCACCAAATCTCCATATCTTACATGATTTTGTGTTTCAGGATGCTCAGCTCTGCCTGTTTCTCCCACAACATCTTGCCCCCTTGCTGCTGTAGTGGAAGAATCCTGCTACCTTCCTGCATTTCAAAATCAGCTGGCTTGCAGCAGTAGTAGTGGTGGTGGTGCCGTCACTGGTAGCCCTGTCCCCCTCCAAGGCATCCCTCACTATTAGGTACAGCCTGTGTGCCACACAGCACACAAAGTTGGCATCATGGATAGCCTTCACCATATAGGCCCCATTGTCGGTGACTATGAACCCATGGGTGAGCTCAGCCTGCCCAACGAGCCACACCTGCACGATGCAGTTCATTGCCCCCATGATCTCCCTTGTCATGTGGGACTCATCCAGCACCTCAGCTTGCAATAGAGCTTACCAATAGAGCTTGCCTGACTGAGTGCACCAGTGCCCTGTGAGGGAGAGGTAGGCGTGATTGCCTCCCCGGCTGTTCCAGATGTCAGAGGTGAAGTGCAAGGCTACTTGCTTCCCTGCCTTATGCAACTCCTCCCTCAAATACTCCCTGCATGCATCATACAGGGAGGGCACCACCATCCTGCTAAAGGCAGTGCATGCAGGAACTTTGTAAAATGGGCCCAGAAGTGCTACGAACTGCCTGAACCCTGGCCGCTTAACTAGGGAGAAAGGCTAGTTATCCAGAGCAAGCATCTCCCCAATGCTCTGGGTGATCTCACTCACCTTGGGAATGTACCCCCTTTTCTGTCCACCTTTCCCCCACTGGTCCAGGTTGGCCTGCCTCTGCTTTGGGGGGGAAGGAGGCTTTAGAGAGAGTGGGGGAACTTCCCTTTCAGCATGCTTACATTGGTGCCAGGCTGAGCAGTAAGAAGGGCAAGAGGGTGCTGCCTCCTCAGATGCAGCAGCATTGCCATGGTGGAAAAGTGTCTCACATCCTTGCCAAGGTTCATGTGCCTTTGGCAGTGCTGGCAGATGGCAAACCTGGGATCATCTGCCAGTTCAAAATGATGTCACACTACACTACTTACTCCCCTGCTTCTGGGTTGAGGCTTAGGATCCTTCCTTATCCTACTCCTCAGCAGGCTGAGGCTCAACAACAGGAGGAGCTGCCTCAGGTGACCCACTTGCCTCCACAACCTCAGCCTCCTCCGAGGTGCTGCTTTCCGGAGGAGACCTGGGTCTAAGGGAAAACTTGAGGGATGTGGAGCACAAACTCTGATTCCCCCTCAGTCCCCAGAATTCCTTGAGCCAGCATGCTCAGCATCCCTGGTTCCAGCTCCAGCTCCTCCTCTGGCAGTGGGACACTCACACTGAGAGATGACATTGGAGTGGAGGAGACAGTGATTCCACTGCTGGTGCCTCCTTCTGGACTGAGGGGAGGTGGAGCAGGTGCAGGGATGTCAGGTGCAGACACTGCTCCCACCTCCTGGCTTCCACTGGCAGCGCTGATGTCATGGCTGCTTGGGAAGAGAATGTGCCTGTGTTTGGGAGGGGGAACAGCTCTAGCTCTTCCCTTACCCCCTCTTCCTTCCCTGCCAGAAGACCTGGCACCTGCCTTTCCAGAACACTTCATATGAATCTTTCCTGGGCTGCAAAAGGTCTCTGTCAACCCTTTTGTGCTGTGTGATTTATTCCCTCTGTTGCGTACATGCACTGGACTCTTCTTTGATTGTTTGCTTCAGTGCTAAGAGTTATGTAAAAATTGTGTGCTGTCTGTCGTCTTCTATGAATATCTGACTTTTCTTATTTATAGTGTGTGTGTGTGTGTGTGTGTGTGTGTGTGTGTGTGTGTGTGTGTGTGCGCGCAATCTATGTGCCTCCCTGCCACAGTGGTGGATCATGCTGGCAGGGAAAACACAGCTTTCTTTTTTCAAAGTTTGCAAAAAACAAACAAACAAACAAACAAACAAGAGAAAATATAAATTAAAAGAAATGAATAGTAATAGTAATTGAATAGCTAACATAAGATAAGCTAAATCTTACCCAATCCTTTCTAACAACAAAAAGGAGCAGCGGAGATGCTTGAGTCTGCCAGGATACCTTTCTCACTCAGTTCCTGAGAGGGAACAAGTGAGCAAAAGGCACAGCACACCTCCGAACAGAGACTTTTATGCTGTTTCTAGGTCCCTCCCCCCGGACGCTGTCATTGGAAAGGCAGCCAGAAAGAAATCCTTCTCACTGGCCACCTACACATGTCAATCTTCCCCCCCACACACACCTCTTCTAACTTTCACTTTCAGGGTCCAAAGCTGTTCAGAGCTTCTGAAGCACTTCGGACAGATTAAAAGAGCCCACACTTCGTTCTGGGCATGCTGCTTTGGATGCCGAAGCAGCCCCAGATCAGAAGCGCAATCTGAAGCCTCAAACAGCTCTAGTAAATGACTACGTTGTAATGACTATGCAGTCAGTATCTTGTGAATCCAGCCCTTGAAAGCCAATCCAAAAAATGCAATTTTAATATCAGTACCTGGGAGACTGCATCACTGAATCATCTTCAATGGCACCATGATGAATGACAAGGTATTGATCATTTTAAGCAAACTTGCTTCACTATAGAGATAGATAGACAAGAGAGAAAAAGGGAAAGAGCTCTGACCTGGCACCACCAGGATCTACTCTTTCCACCTGAAACTATTTGCCTCATTTACAGTTGAGCATGCAAATTTCAAATTGGCCTCCTCAGTTATCTATAGACTCACCAATTAATTCCCTGTTTATTGGAAGACTGTTCATTGACAATGTTTTAAGTGTTTAGTTATACAATTAAATATGGTATCCTTCCCTAAATTTTTTTTCCTTCACCTTACTTGGGTTGAAAACTCCAGATTAGTTTTGCACCTTTTAACTCCACATTTCAAGTCCCTATGCTCTTCAGTCCAGGGTCTACACTAACTAGTTCTTTTAATTTTCTCAAAGTTTGTCTCATGTATTTTGGCTTTGACAGTTTTTTTTTAATTGCAAAATAACGCTGGGGATATTGCTAGTTTCTGTTTGATGCAATTCTTTTTTTAATGAAAACATTCCAGGTTTTCATTTTCATTCCAATATAGAAGACAAAAACAATTTTAAAACCTAAAAGCAGCAATTAAATTGATTTGTCATGCCCCGCTTTTTATTTTTATCTTTTTTCAGAGGAATGGAAGGTACCTCAAGAGTTAATTTAAATCAATCCCCTTCCCCAAAAGCAGGATCAGCTGCTCCTAAATAGATAGACAACTCCCAATAATGGAGATTTCACAAACAGTCTATGTAATCTAAATCTATTCATGTACTTAAACTGTTCAACTGTAAGGATAGTTTTCCTAACGTTTAACTTAGCTGTCCCTTGTTTCAATTTACACCTATTATTTTTTTTCTGCTTCCACTGGATATGAGAACAGTTAATAAATTCCCTCTTTGCAGTAATATTGAGAACCATTTATCATGTCTGTCTCAGTCTTCTCTACAGTGGAAAATCTAGTGGTTTCAAACTCCCCGTGTCTGCCATATTTTCTCATCCTCTGAACGTTTTTGGTGCTCTGTTTTGGACTCTCTCCAATTAGTCATATATTTCTTGAAAACTGGATATGCTACTGCAGCTGAAACCCTACCAGTACTGAGCAGAATGGACAGCTTCCTTTGCATGTCTTACATATGGCACTCTTCTTTAAACAGTCCAGTATGGCATTGACATTTGTTGATTGACTATAATCTCTAGAGTCTTCTCTGCAGAACTGTTGCCCAGCTAGTCAGCATTCATTTGGTATTAGTTGATTCTTCTGACCTAATGCAATAGTTCTCCCTATTTAATCCATACTTTTTATAAAAATCTAAAAAACATTTTTCCATAATAACTTTCCAAATCCTTATTTGCATCTCATATTTAAACATAAAAATAATTTGAAATATTAAAGTGTAACAAATGATGGAAAAACTGATGAGACATTCTTCTGATACAGGTAAGAATTTGTAGGCAACATTCCACAGGAGGCAAATTTAAGGAAAATGGCATAGAGGAGAGTTGGTGCTACTTCTAAAACCAATATTACAGACAGAAAAGCCCATAGTAAGGGCATGTGACTTCAATATTATGGAAGGAAATGTGAAAAGAGACCTGCTTGGCTAAACCTTGAGCTCTACAATTACTTGAAACTTAAGAAAGAATCTTAGTAAAAAAAGAAACTTAAGTTGCATTTCTCAAAATGGATACAAGAGTATAGTTTTAGCAAGTAGTAGTATAAGTAAAATGAGGAAAAGTAAAACAAACTGAGCAACAGACATAAAAGTAACAAAAAACATTCTAACAAAAGAATGTAAAAAGAAAGATGACTAGCACAATTACCTTTAAGGAAAGGGGGAGGTGGTTAGTATTCGGCCTCCAGTAGGGAAAGGACAAGTAAGATGTAAGTTAGATGTTAAATTATCATAGCCTGATGGTATTTGTCTTATTATAGTAAAGGGTTTGGATGAAATAATAGCAACGTGATTGGGTATTTTCTGTGGGAATTCAGGGAGGACAGATGAGATCCTGGAAGACTGGAAGAAGTTAAACATAATGCTGTTATTTAAAAAAGGGGAAAGAACCACAGACCAATTAATTGAACTTTGATACTTGTACACATTTTGGAGAATATCTTCAAAATATTGATTTTTTTTTAAACACAGAAAGAGCATAAATTCTTAATTGAGAGAATGTTGTGGTGGATTAATCTGAGGATGGCTGCAACTATCATTTCTATTGGCCTCTAATTTTACTGAAAAAAATAACAAACAGCAGATAACTTATCCAAATTTTACTCTGGCTACACAAACATTTATGCCAAGTTCATCCTACTGCACCTAGGCAGTCTACTAGGCTAACTGAATCACCAGGGGAAAAGAAATAATTCTCTTCTTCTTCCTTTTCTCATTACTTACCCCCAGCTGTATTCACTGGTTTATACTTTTCACAGGGGTCACATTATGTTTTTGGTAAACATCTGTGCTATTTTTTTTTAAACTAAAATTAACGATAATTGTAATTACATATAATGAGATTAACAAAACTGGCTTCACTATAATTCAGGCTAATGTCAATAGCCCATCATAACTGTTCCAAACACAATCTTCCACACTGCCTACAACAGAATGCCTGAGGATATATCTAGGGTACAGCAGCAAAACTAGGGCTGGGTGACCAGGGCATGAAACCCTAGTTGAATGACTATGGAGGGGACACCAGAACAGAATCATGGGGGTGCTGGAGTAGTGGCAGGGGGCTATCCTTGGCACAGACCCACCCAAGGGCTAGAGACTCAGACCAGAGGCAGAAGTCTCCTGGTCAGCTTCACTCCCCCTGCTGTGTTACCAACAGCTGCTGAATTATAATGCTTTTACAGTCACTACCAAACTGAGGCTTTTACAGTATCATTCCAGATACAATCCAGCAGCAGCTGTAAGAGGTTTTACCTTGTATATGCTGTAGCACTGCCATCTCCCATGGGAAAGAAGGGATGAGGCTGATGGGAAGACTTCATGCCTCTTGCCATGGCTGGAGCCTCCAGCCATATCACAGTCGGTAAGCCAGCTCACCTGTTACTCTGAACTCGGCAAAACCCCGTCCCCCTATTTCCTGGTTTTGTCTAGACTGCCGAAATAGGTTGCCTCTGCTAGGATGTTGTTGCAGCCCACTTCAGTTATGTAACTGACTACTCCATCAGTGCAACAAGGTTCACAAACAACACAGTCTAGCTGTGTATCCCATCATGTAGGCATTCAGGAGTCATCCCTATGGTAGCCAGATAACTAAGATAGAGCCAAACCTAGCATTTATCCAGACATTTAGCTAAGTTCCCCCACTAACTTCTATCAGGTGCATTAAGTAACAACCAACATGGATTTGTTAAAGAGCAATCATGGCTTACATACTTGATTTCCATCTATGGAAAGGTGATGAGTCAATGGATGAGGTAAAACTATATGTGATGTAGCTCAATGTTATTGCGTCTTTTGTGACTGTTGCTTGTAATGTTCTGATAAGAAATTCAGTCTAGTTTAAACTGTTTTGAAGTGACTTCATATATGCAAGACACAGAAAGGGTTTCTATTTCAGTCAGCACTGCAACCTCAATAGAAACATTGTGCCCACTTTTGGCCAGACAAAGGAAGATCTAAGCAAGCTTGTGAGTCCAGAGCTGAGCTACTAAAATTATTAGAGATCTTGAAAACATGAAACAAGTTCAGTTGGAAAAACTGATTATTCTATCCAGAGAAGGATGCAGTGGATTTGAGAACATTCTGTAAATACAAACCAAAGTTATGAAGCAGATGGCTATCAATTGTTATCTATGCCCCCTAAGGACTAGATTTCATAGATTTCATAGACATTAGGGCTGGAAGGGACCTCGGGAGATCATCGAGTCCAGCCCCCTGCCCAAAGGGCAGGAAG
>NW_017728931.1:76653467-76672473 GCF_001723895.1 Crocodylus porosus | reverse complement strand
GGGCCGCAGAGCCCGAGGGGACCCTCGGGGTGTGGCGCGTGCCCATCCGTGTCATGCCTCTGGTAGGCTGGCTACGGCTGGGGCTGACTACTCTGGGGGGTCGCAGGCAGGGTCTCGTGCCCTCCCGCGCCCTCCCCTGCGCGAAATCCATACTAACTCAAGCACCTGTTTACACAGTCTGTTCGCATGGCTCCGGTCGTGGGGCTCCCTGGGGGGCTGGGCTGGACTAGACAAGAACTAACATGATTAAAATGCAAGAAGGCAAATTTAAACTTAATATAAGGAAGAACATTCTAACTATGGCTGTGATAGAGCCCTAGAACACACAAATAGGGGTGCATGTAACGTTAATTTTTGCAAATTTTTAAATACAGGTTAAACATGTACGTTACATACATTAACATACAAGACTATTTTTGAGTACATTAATTTTGATAATAGGACTGTCTTGACATTAACTGTAACAAAACACATTTAGTTCTGTAGCAAAGCTCTAAAAGTATGACCTATTTTTCCCAGTTTAAAATGTGCTGGGCTTGTATCTCCCATCACTCTCTGTGTTTTGACTGCTGCTGTATTACCTGTGTCATTTCCCAATGGTTTCAATAAGTCATCTGCAGATTAGAAAAGCTTGAGAGTCCTTTGAATGCTTTGAGATATATTTAAATGAGGCAAAATTAGATAGTTATGACTAGATGATTTTCTTAGTTTCATTGTTTGAGCTTCCTGTGAAGGCATTGTTGGTGCCTACATGGATTAGTACTGATCTGATATAATGGCCACAATTAGTACTGTAATCAGGTATTGAATTTATGAGCTACAAAATTGGGTACATTGCAGTCAGTAGCAGTTGTGCCAGACTATGAGTGAACAGTTCACATAGTGCATGGACGTGTCTTTTTATATTTAAAGAAGTCTTTACATACATTTGTGGCCCCACTGACCACCGATATTTGTCACTGAGTCCTTAAAATCAAGCAAACAACACTTGGCAACAATAGTAAAGATGAGTAGCTATGGCATCTCAAACCAAAGTTGATAAGATACTAGCTCCCCTATATTCTTACCCTTTTGCATGATGAACAAGCTTTTAATTTCCTGTGTCACCGAATATACTTGCTCCACATGCTCCACATTACATCATCTAAGATATAACTGATCTAGCAACTTTTTCTCCACAACATATATTCAAACTGTATTTATATCTCTGAAACAATAGGAAACTAACACTTTGAACTGACCACTGAGTAAAACTGGTTCTCCTTTCCTGAGCATGTAACATGGGATATGACTGCTTGGAGGCCATGAGGAATAAACTGAAAGATCAGAGAGCGGTGTTATCTTGTAATTAATACATTTTCATTACTTAAATTAAGTTAAACACCTAATCTGTACCTTTAAATATAGGTATCCAAGTATTAACAATGAGCCTGATAGAACTATAAAGGTGTTCATATGGGTAAGTGTTTGTAGGACAAATGTTGGCTCTGGATTTAAGACCCAGAGGCCTTGTTCCAGGGGACTTAGATCAGTCCTTAGACCAACCGTGACCTTTCCATTTGAGCACAGGGAAATTTATTGATACACAGGGATAACAAAAAGAAGCAATACAAGTAATCAAGCAATTCTGTATATCTACCAAATCTTAGGGCTGTCATCAGAGTCAAAATACATCTGGCCAGGATGCAGTCTTCTCTCTGTCAGATGTCAGCAGTCTGGAGGTGGGATGCCGAGACCAACACCCGCTCTCCAGTGGGATGGATGAGACAGGCTGGTGGTGTGCCCTCTGTCCTTGGTGGCCTTGGGGATCCTTCCTGGGTGATGGAGATGGGGAGAAGGGACCCTTTATTACTCTCAAGACTGCTTTTATATTCTCCTTCCCTCCTGGAGACTCTTCATCTGTGGCTATCACTGGTTGGTCCATCTGTGTTCGTCACACTGTCCATGTCCTGTGTCATCAATACATTCCAAGCCCGTCACATGCATATCCTTATCAAAATTCTAGGCCATGTGAGCTGGCACCACCTTATCTAGTGTTATGGGCAGTGTACAGTACATGTCCTCAGTTCCCAGATTGTGTTAGTATCTGTTGGCCTTGTGTTAGACAGCCTGTCTGCTTCCAAGGCTATGTGAAACTGTGTGACAATGTGACCCAGACTCTTAGAAATCATTTAACCCCAGACTCTATCATTTAACCATCCTGAACCATTCTAAGTTGTATATATATACCCATAAGCCAATTCCCATAAAACAAACTTTTAAATACCATTTTTATACCATCAGTAAAGCCCTATCAGATTTTGGCTTTAAAAAAATTAAATTTCCTTTTTATTTCCCTGATAATTACACTTTAAATTTCCAAGTCTTCAAGAAAGAAAACTAAGAACATACTAAATGTCTTAAAAGCTAGGGCAGGACTGATTGCCTATTACAATACTTGCCCAGCTAGCAGTCTATATTATATATGATCCAACTTTACCATTAAAAGACAGATTGTGTTATCTGAATATCAAATAATGGTATCTTCACATGTTGAAGAAGATATTGGAAATATAGCATTTAATAGAATAATCGATATAATTTGAATCAGAATCACACTATCATACGGAAAAGAAAATCAGTGTTATTTAAGATGCCCTGAAAATTCTGCTCCAGCAAGTGCCAGGGTCCTAGGAATCTAGGAATGAAACAAAGGGATAAATTAATCAAAAACAGAGCCACAGATCCTTTTTGTCTCTGACAGCTGAAATCTCTGCACACCAGCTTTCTAAAAAAAATGGTGGCCTTAACTTCTGTTGAGCCTACTGTCAAAATAACTGATTGGTTTTCATACAGGCTGTCCATCACTTTTAACCCAGCAGTGTGCCGTGGATTCCAAGGTAGGGAGCCATTTGGAACAAAAATAGAGTACAGAAAGGGAGCATGAAATTATGGGGTTTAGGGTAGCAATCTAGCACTTGGCAATTCCCAAGAAGCTCTTATCTCAGCACGCTGTGAAGAATTCAGGTTCTTGTTTGTTCCTCCTTCCTAGAACATCTTACTAGCAGAAAGAGTTCCAGGATGAGGCTGCCAGGTCCGTGTCAATCCTGGGTGGTTTTCAGGTGTAAGCATTGTTGTATAATATGATACAAGAAAGCAGCTTCTGACCACACAGGCCCTTTTTCATGAAAGGCCTTTTTGAACTTGCAGATTTTCTGTGAGATCAGTTTGGACAAGCTTTGCACTCCTGTCTCAGGAGCGGCTGGAACAGCTGCAATAAGGCAGAGTTTCACTCACTCAGCCTGTAGTAAACATATTTTTGGCATACTTTGCTGCTTTGTGCTGCCCACTCTTGCCAAATGCAAAAAGGGTTTTGAAACATCCATACTCTTGATGCTACTCTGCAACTTTTGGCTATTTATTTCTTCCTATGTTCTACAGAAATAAAATGATTCAAGAAAAAAAAAGGCACTGTAACTTCTAGATCATCTACAGGATCAACCTGATCTTTGGTCTCACACAAACAGATGCCACAGGATCCTAAATCTAATGAAGATCATCCCAAGAAATCAGTGATTAACAGAGTAAAACAGACACTATTCTCTTGACAGGCAGAGCAGTAAGGTCAGACAACAGTAGCACAGAGAAGCAGCTTCAAGTGGATGATATTTCTTTTTCACATATTCAGTTCTTACCTTGGAAAAATAAATGTTATATTTATAACCAGTTATTTTAAATATAAGTAGTTCACTATATGAAGAATAAAACAAAAAATTGGTATGCTATTCCATTGCATCATTTCTATATGGTTTTTATTCACTTATATAAAGATACCAATATTTTCCCTGTATGGAAATGCCTATTTATTGCCCATGAAATGAAGGGCAAATTTCTGAAACTCGAACAACAGCCAAGTCAGGCAGAAGGAGAGGCGGGTTATCTGGAGGTGTGTAGCATACATTCAAACAGTGCTGAATAATCTATGGCCAACCCTTGTGCCTCAAATTGCTAAAAACATGTGAATAACCATAAAACATGCTTCCTGATTTTGGGAAGCATTCTTTCTCTTGAATACAACAGGACCATGCAAAACCATCAGGAGAATTCTACTTTCTGAAAATTCTTTATTCTTTATGAGATGAAAGGAAAAGAAAAAGTTCCTAATAAATCATTTGCCATTGGGGGGGGGGGGACACGACCCATAAGTGTGAAGCCAAAAAGCCAAATTCATTTGAAAACTCTGATTATGAACCTGTCTGATTGGAACATTAGTTGAGGGAATGAGATCTCACTCTAAATTATTCCCACATACTTGTGGTCCCAAGGGTCCATTTTGTGATATAGGGATGAAGTGGATAGACTGTTTTTCTCTTTTGCAAAGTTTAGCTCCATACACTGGGAGGGAATTGGCACAAACCTGAATAGAGGGTACATCTACATGTGCAATTAATACATAAAAATCAACTCCGGAGCTTATTGCTTGGCAATTTGTGTTCCCGGGCACCCCATTTGAATGGGCACATGGGAGCAAAAAACTCCAGATAATGTGGCACATGAAGCCTAGTGGGAGCTGCCTGGAATGGCAGGGGACCCAGAGGGTCAGTCTACCAGCCCAGGGCTGCTATGACCGGGCTCCGTGTGCTGTGGAGGGCCTGACTCAGGTGGAAGGGTGCTTCAGTGCAGGGCTAGCAAGCAGGCAGCTCCTGTGCTGAAGTTCTCTTGTGACCCAACCAGCTGTTGGACCCGACCAGTATGTGGAGCCCCATCCAAGCAGCCCTTGGCTGGCTGCTCTGAAGTCCTGAGGAGCAGCTGACTGAGGCATGAGCAGCCCCTCCACTGAAGCATCTTCATGCCTTACCCAGCCCACCCACTGCACATGAAGCCTCATTGGAGCAGCCCTGGGGCTCCACATGCTGCAGAGGGGTTGCTTGGCTAGCCTCCCAGGTAGTCCTGCACTGAAGCACCCTTGTGCCCCAGCCAGTCACTGTCTACACATGCATTTAAATGCAGCAATTTACTGCATCATCTGACAGTACTTGTGTCTGACAGCACAGTAAATTAGTCTACATGGACCAAATTGCCACATACTTATAGATGATGCTTTACTGGGCAGTAGATCAGTCTACTGCATAGTAAAGCTCACATGTAGATGTAGCCACACTAGGGATTCTTTATGCTGCTCTATCCCAGGTGGCTGTTTAAGTCTGTTTTAACAGCTGCTTAAAATTATGACATTGCTCTACAATATGGGCACATATACATGTGCATTTAGGTGTGCCTAAATTTAATGTGCATTAGCTTAATGTGCAACTAAGGCAATTTAGGCTCATGTCTAGAGTTCACACATTAAAGCATGTTAATGCCATGTGCATGGACTGATATGGGACTAAAGTTAGTCTCAAGTCAATGCATATGCAGTGTTTAATGCATCTACATGTGTGTTAATGTACTTTAGCTAACCGTACCTAAATTTGATAGGTGCATTAAGGGTGAATAGATGTAGGCACATGCCCTTAACGTGCCTTAAATTGGGCTAAAGCGCCTTAAATCGCTGTGTGTAGACATGCTCTATATCTACAATATTGGCCAAATACATCATAGATTACATTAATGATATGAAAATCCTTGAAATAATGTTGTAAAGGTACAAATCAGTATTTTAATACCCACTAAGCACAAACAAACCCTGGCTTCCAGGAGAAAGAGGCTATTGTTTCTAAATTCACCAGTGAAGTACCTGAGTGGTGTCAAACTCATTAGCTCAGCCTAACAATACAATTACCCCAATTCACTACACTCTTGTTTTTATGTAAAAATGGTTGCATTTGACAAAATCACTGTTGCATGGAGAATGTATGAAAAGAGCTCTGCAGTATATGCATAATGTTTCTGTATTGTTGAGAAGCTCAGAAGACAGTATTATGCAGATGTGATACAGATCATTAAAGATTAAGAGTTTTCAGATTACAAAGTCAATAAGCTGATACAAAAACTGAAAACAGACAGGGGAATTCTGATTCAGATTTAATGATTCCTTTGGATATGGAGTTCTATTAAATAGTAAGACTAGCTGGCACCTATATATATTTGAGATGCACAGACCCAGTAAAACCAACACACGTAGTTCAGAAAATGCTGTTGCCAAATGTCTGTTCTTATTTTTCCACACATTGTTAAATTTTCTGTTAAATTAAATCATAATATATAATAAACTATGTAACAGAGGTGACTTAACCAGAATGAGGAATCTCCTATAAGCTGGTGTTCTGAAAATTTTGATTTCTGAAACATACTAAAAGACTGAAGAGTGTATATGGATCGGGAGGATGGTTTATATTAAAAAGTAAGAGCAAGAGAAATTCAGCAATCTTTTGTAAAGCGCATAAAATGCTGTTCTAAAATGTAT
The DNA here is from genome assembly GCF_001723895.1 of Crocodylus porosus. Taxonomy (NCBI): domain Eukaryota; kingdom Metazoa; phylum Chordata; order Crocodylia; family Crocodylidae; genus Crocodylus; species Crocodylus porosus. The sequence continues at coordinate 76,666,088 of NW_017728931.1, read as the reverse complement.
CATAGAGACATCTTTAGTATTTTTAATGAAAAATTCATGGAATGGGTGGCTGAATAAGTGCTGCAGTTCATTGCCTATATTCAGATATTATGGTGATGAGGGTTGTAGGTACCTAGCTCTTAATTGTGAAGATAATTCATATTTGGGGAAAAGATTTATATCACTTTCTATTCCAAAGTGATTGGCTCACTCTTACTTAGAAGTAAGCATAATAAAGGTAAGGGTTAGTGATACTAGGACATAGAACAAACATATACTAGCACATACTACTGACACTTCTGCCATGGGAAGATATTTATTTCATCTGTACTTCAGACCAATCCATCCAAATGCTCTCTGCCTCCTGTTCCTCATTTCCTTACCTGCAAACCAGGGATAATAGTATTTCTTGTTCCACCCTCTGCCTTGTCTATTTAGAAGTTAAGTTATTTGAATAAGTGACTTCCTGTTCTTCCTTCACCACCAGTTTGCCCAAAGAGTCTAAAATACACCTTTTAGGCACCTGAGCATGCCCACAGATACAAAAAACACATGTACCACCAACAGTTGGTATAAGATTTTGGTATAAAGGTACACATTTGTTAAGATTTGGAATTACTGACACATGTTGAACTTAATGTGTGAAATTTAAAAACAAAAACCTTGCCCAGTACAGAGAGAATAACTGGCTGTCTTATCATACCCCACTATACCTCACTGTTTGCTCTTTGATGCTTGCAATGGAGGCGTACCTATAGGGCCAGATTCTCAGGTCATGAACATACCAGGTGGGCTCACAATGGCACACAGCTCAGAGTCCGACAGCTCGTTAAATGGCAATATTTCTAAATGATGTGCTCTAGCTATACCCAAAGTTCTGGTCCTGGTGCAGAAAATGTTTGGCAAAATACAACGGGACATCAAACTACATGCTCATCACAACCCCTTCAGAATTTAAAACATCTGTGCATCTACGAAGAAGTTTTTAAGAGGCGCACCCACAAAAAAGCTTCTCACCCTTCTGGCTCTTTCAAAGCCTGCTTTATTAAAATAAAGCAATTTATTAACTCTTTTTAAATCTCTTTGACTTAACATCATTTCAGTCATTCTAGAGCTGTCATTGTTCTGAGAGTTCTTGCCATTTAATTGATTTCTGTCCCTTCAGATTAAATTAAATTATTTTGATTGAAGATGACTGGACAGAGAACATCAATCTCTCTACATCCCCTGAGCACCTGAACTGGTCAAAGGGATGTCAGGAATGTTCTGAAAGACATTTATCCCCTGCAAACTAATAGCAAAGCAAGCCATTTGCAAAAAACCCTGATAATTTTCCAAATGAAAGTGGTACACTATTCACTAAGCTATTCACCAACTTGGATCTCATCATGGGAGGATTCAATTCCAGACATCTCTCTCACATGGAAATTGAAACACAGCAGTAGGACCAGGCCACTACAGATTGCAAACAAGATGGCATATTAGAACTGTTCGGATTCTACTCCAGGAACCAGCTGCCCACAACTTAGGTTTTTGCGATGCCTAACTTTCTGGGACCTATGTCCTTTTTTTTTTTTCAGTCTGCCCTCCAAATACTATAGTATTAGAGGTCATGGAACTAGATAGGATAAATAGATGGTAGTAATCAATGTCATACATCACTGACCGTCTTTATCCTCTGTAGAGTAAAACAAGCCATGTCAACTCTGCTTGTCCTGGCTTTGCTCCCTCACGAGCAACAGCAGACAAAATGAGTTTGAGCCATCTGTCTGACAGTGCCCTGACACCAAACCACAAGAGCCAATATTAACTTTCTCCTTTATTAGTGCCAAAATATGAAAAGTTCTGGTGTCCACAGTGTTCCAACGGCAGGTGAGTCTCTTCAAACTGACCCTCAATTTGAAGTCTACTTCTTCTGTGGCTAATGTTGTTTCCCAAAGTACTGCTTGTGTAAAAGGTAAGACAGAAAACAAAGGGCTCTCAACCCTTTCAGTTAGCAGAAGATGCTTCCTGAGATAATTTGGTGAGTGGTGAGCTGAAGAGAGATTTCCTAAAATCTAAAGAATTAATATTGACTGGATCTCAGAACTATAGCAGCAAAAAAGATATCTCTTCTGGAGAAATAGCCACCACTGCCTCTGTACAATAAATCTCAATCTCAGAAGCTATTTTCTTGTCTGGCAATATTATACTGCTATTAAATTCAGAACTAATCACTATTTTTATAATACATGTCTTACAGACAATTAAGTAGTTAACGTTTCCAAGTGCTTTAAAAATAAGAAGTGCATAGTATTAACTCAAAGTTTCATATTTTATTGTTGCTATCCCTTTCTTACATACATTTTCTGAATTGCCTTTCCAATCACTGACCACTGAGATATTTACATACAAGCAACAGCTTTCTTCTCTGCGATTTATTTGATTTATATTTATTTATTCAATTCATAAGCCACCCTTCCCAACAAAGGCTCAGGACAACTTACAATAAGAGGACAGAATAACTTATAAAACAGGAGAGCAACTTAAAGACTAGAATATCAATACTAAACAATCTCTCTGCTTAGCTTTGTTTGCTAAATACCTGCCTAAGTAGAAGGGTCTTACAGAGCTTCTGAAAGATGTCCAGGCTCAGGCTCTAACAGGTCTCAAGAGAGTGGGAGTTTCAGAGCTGAAGAGTGACATCCCATGCATTTTTCCAGGCAACTTGGAACTTGTAGGAGATTGGCCTTGGCTGACCTTAAGAATCATGATGGGGCATAAGGGAGAAGGTACATAGGGTATATAGGACCCATACTGTTTAGGGCCTTATGTGGGACGGGATGTCAGCTATGTACCTTCATGACATGATTTGTGAGTTGTGTAAAATGACTTAAGCTGCCTTCACCTTGGAAAGATGCTAGTACATTATTGAAACAAAATAAGCCCTTTGCAGATAGTGGTGTAGAATAGGTGCACCCTGCTGATTTGTCTGCCAGGGAATCAATTCAGAGAACCTGACCTGGATCCCAGAAGCCTATAAAAGGCCCCTTAATTGGCTGAAAGGGGTAAGTCTCCCCTAAAAAAGAAGTCTAATTAACATCAGGGAAGTGGTAAGAGTGGGGTGTAGGAGAGGCAGAGCCCAATGAAGAAATTCCTCCAGCAGATCTGGACTTCTCACCCAAAAAAACCAGATTCCTAAACAAAAGAAGATCAAAGTCCTGGCAGGCAAGAAAAATAACACCAGAGAGCAGCTGGGAGATAGCATTGACCTCTCCCCATCTTGATATCATTTACTGGGAAAATACCAGGCCAGAGAGAATCCAGGCCTTATAGCGCCTACCCCTGACAGCACCTCACTCCAAATATCCACACAATCTCACCCAGTGACCTCAATATATATTCATCAGGAGACAAGACAAGATGGATCCCTGGGGGACCCTGCAGGAAAGGTCCTGATAGTAGTACATGCACTCACCCATTTCTTTCCTCTGAGACCTCCCTGCTAGGGAAGAACAGAATCCATTTAGAACTGTCCTGTTCTTTATCAGCACCTCATAGTCAACTGTACTGAAGGTCACTGAAAGAACTACTAGGATCATCAGGGCACAATTTCTCCTGTTGGTCTCCAGGAGACCATTGACCAGGCCCATGAGCTCAGTCTCTGTGTTATATCCAAGATGAAATCCAGAATGACTAAGGCCCAGAAAACTGATGGCATGAAGCTGTTAGGCAACCATCCATTCAATAACATTTCTCGAAATGGGGAGATTGGAGGTGGGCCAATAACTAGCTGGGAAGTTAGCATCAAGTGATGGGTTTTTGAGCAGGGGTGGAAAATCACAATTGTCTTGTTTTTGCCTGCTTGATGAATTCAGTAGCATCAGGGATGCTTCCACAGTAGCAAACTGTGACACCACCGAGCTGAAATTAGTAACCTTATAAATTAACAAGGACCATTGAAAGTGATTGTCTTGCCAACAAAAATTCTAGGTAAGAAAATGCGCACAAATCCCATGATTGTTTTAGACCTGACCTAAAGCTTGTTGTAATCAAAGGAAAGCTTCCCATTGACTAAAATGGAATTGAAAAGGCTCTGGTTTAGGTTTTAACAAAATAATAGTGTGAAAGTAATTCCTGAGAGACATTCTCCTCCCTTCTCTTGTTTCATACCCCCTCCTTGAAACACTGAATGCTGTTTTTTGGCATGCTTTCAGAGATAATCTATATTTTTTGTATCTGGATTAAAATGTTTGATGATGTCTGTTTACACTAATAGCCCTTATTAACTAAAGTATTCACAAATGGCTTGGGAAAGACTATTATTACAGTCTCAATTCATGCAGAAGAGGAGAAAGCATCCTTTTCCCCAATGAGGGATGAATTCTAGGTGGTTAGTAAAAATTAAAATTTTAGGATTGCAATATTTTGTCAATCAAGAAGAGAGCTAATTTCTTCTATCAGTTGTATCTGATTGTGTCTCTCATCTGAAACGAGGAAAGAAGTCATTCTGAACATTTTGATAATAAGTAATATCAATCAGGGAGGAATAATTACAAAGAAGTAGAAGTAAATTACCATTGCCTCCTGACAGCACTGAAGTGAGAAATGACTGCATAGGAAAGAGTGTGCAAAAGCTATGAAGAGCGTATTTGAGTGGAACGTTAGTGCACTTGGAATGTAAAAGGAAACAAGAGTTGAGGGAAAGTTTGAAGAAATAATGGGTTTTCCAATTTAAAACAGCTTTACTGCTGGTAGGCATGAATAGTTACTCAGAATAGAGGGGTATCATATGATTTTTGGAAGTAATTACATTTACTTCTGACATTTTTGGTTCAGTAGAATTTTGTTGGCTTTACCCTTTCCACTCTGTATACAACGTGGTGTGTTTGCAATCTAATAAACTGGGCCCGGAGTCAACAAATCTCTAGGTAATTTAGAGATTCATAAACCAGATGTAACCCCACTATACACCCAGTTAACAATAAATAACCTATTGGATTATTTATAAGGTTGCACCAATACAGATTTGTTTGGCCGATACCAATGGTCAATTATTATCTAGCTATATCGGCCAATACTGATCTGATAGCCAATATGCAGCCCTGTAGCTTGGAGAGCAGCACGCCTTCTCCCCGCCCCCCCCGCAAGAATTACAAGCCAAGCACTGCTCTTAATGCTGCTGGTCAGGCTGCATTCCTGGCCACATGCATACATGCAGCATTTATCAGTGACATTATTGGCTGTACTGGTGAAAAAAAGCCAATTGCCAATAATGTTGATTTTCTTTCATCAGTGCCAATCCAATATGGATCTATATGGTCCATGACAATTTTCCTTTTATTGGTGCCGATCCAATATGGACCTCTAGTTATTGGTTACATACACTATGATTTTCCTCTTTAATGTTAGTATGCTATTAATGCATACCCCTAAAAGATAAATGGATAGCATATATTTGTGGTGAAATCCTGGGCCTAACTTGAGTGGTGTCAGGATTTCTATCTTGTTGTTTGAAAGTGATTCTAAATGGCAGCCCTGTCTCCACCTGTGTATGTTTCATATAAAACATTATATTCTAGTGACTTAATGCCTTTTAGCAACAGCTCCAAAACACTTTCACCTAGAAAATTAGGGTTCTTAAGTGACAGAGTCCATTTCTTTAAGTTCCCTTAAAATATGATGGCCCTAAGGCCCCTCAAGACATGGGGAATTATGGGACGTGAAGGGCACTCCTCCAATGAAAACTTGAAGAAAATCATCAATGTGAACAAATAAATAATTCAGGGATAGATCCTTAGCTGGTGCAAACTATTATTCTGATTGAAGGCAGTCAAAGATTATGCTCTTAATCTTCAAAGTACCGAATGTGTGTTATAGGGCTTTCAAAGAATTCATACTTTTTTGAAGGCCTCATACAGCCATTTTTAACTTAATCCATATAAAATAGTCAAGCATAAAAATGGGGACTAATTACACTAACTCTAGTGAAAAAGAAACTCAGTCAAACTGTGACTGCAAAATTCTAACATGTGGATTCATTTCCACTAGATCAAGAGCAATTTTTAAAACTCTGTTCATTTCCATAAGAATGTTCAAGAAAACCAAAGTCTTTAACAACATCAGCAGCTGACTTTCTTTGCCTAGTATTCTTTGGAAGTTTTGAAAATAATATTTTCAAACATATTCATGTTTTCAGAACCTTGTCCCAGTTTTTCAAAGCAGTTTAGACACCTAAAGATACAAATATGTATTTGATAAAATCATCTAAAGATCCTAAGTATATTACATATCTAACTGTCACCGGCATTCATTAATAGTTGGTTCCAAAGTGGTTAAGTCACTTTAGAAAAAAATGGACAAGTCTCCTAAATTAAATAAGCTTTTTTGAAAATGTTACCCTTGGTCTCAAAAGTGATTCAAAGTTTTACAAGATAAAATATTGTCATCTGTGTAGTCACCTACCTTATCAAAATCTTCTTTTAAAAACTATTACTGTCAGTTTCATAATCGTATCCACCCACATGGCCCACAGCCTAAATTTCAGCCTGTAGTGTTTCATTCCTGCTGCAATGTGTCAATTCAGGAAAATTACAACACAGTATTTTTTTCCCCTTGGAAAAAATGTAACACTGTCTGTTACTGCTAAAACTACTAAGAGGATCCTACAAATCATTCTTGATTTTTTTGGTCATATAATAATGGGAGAAAAGCTTATTGAAAAACTCTGTTGTATACTTTTAATATAGGCTCAATTGGGGGGTGAGGGGGAAGAGTGGGGAGAAAGTGGGGAATGACCATTCAAAAATCTGTGCACAGAGAATAATTTACACTCTCTTCTTACAGGTAGATAATGGTTAAAACAGTTTTTTTTCAAAATTATCAGTAAATATAACTGGTCTAGCACAACTGTAATTAAAGTAGTATTCATATTAAGATACAAAACTTCTGAAGGAAGACCAGAACTTCTCATTAATTAAAAACAAAGCAAAAATCTAGTTATGTAGGTGACAGTAAACACTCTCAGCTCACAAAAGCATGTAATACATGCATTGTCAATCTAGCATCTTTTAACAATTACAACCACATTCTATAATGGGGGCCCCTTTCTTCCCTATTTCTTTCCCCTCCCTATTACAAAGAGGGAAGGGACTCAAAATGAGAATCTCAGTAAGAGAGATGACTCCAATTAAAAAATCCTGCCTTTTCAGAGATATAACAGCAAGAAACAGCAAGAAAGGGTAGAAGAGTTTTGGTTGGAGAAGACTGAGAGAAGTCTAGCTAAGAATTAATATGCTTGGAGAAAACCAGGGCTTGGTAGACTAGGCTAAGGACTACAAGGAGGCCCAAGGAAAGGCCAGTGCTGGAGAAACTCAGCGAGGGATGAGGGGCAGGCCAATGCCCAGGAGGACTGACAATGGACCAGGGAATATAGTGAGGGGCGAGGTGGATATAAAGGTGAAGCAGAAGGTAGAGTTTTCAAGGAGGGCTTACAGACTCTTAGATATGCCTCATTCTCAGGGGCAAAACACTCTCTCACTGATTTGATCGCAGAGTGAACCATAAGATGTGGCAGGTTCCAAAGTAGGTGAGTTAAGTAGGCAAGATCAAACTAACCTGAGTTAGTGGGGGAGAAAAGAGACCTTAACTGAATGAGGACTACAGAAACTTTGCTTCAGTTTAAGGACTTCCCTCTAAACACAGTAAGCACAGTATGCAGGATATTGTTTTGAAATGTTTAGCTTCTCATTCTTTCATATAACTGGGATATCATTATCAAAATGCATATACAAAAATAAAAAGTATACTACCAAGATAAGCTTTGACTGAAACTTGAAATGGTAAAATTATTTGAATCCATGTATCTAGACATAGGCAGCAAGGTTTTTTGGGTAGATGTGACATGTTTTATTAGACCAACTGAGTAGTTGGAACAAAGTTCTTTGAAAGCTTTCAGGCACAAGTACCCTTCTTCAGGCATAGGGAGACTCTGCAGTTGTTCTGACATCTCCAAAAAATGAAAAAAGCTAGAAGTGTGGCAGAAGGTCAGTGAGAATGTAAATAGGTGGAAATTAGGAAAACAATGGGTAGAGAAAGAGGGGGAAACAAGGAGGAAAATAGGTGAAGGAATGCCAAAGGTAAGCAAAGGAGACCCAGCTTACGTGATGAGTTCTCCAAGGTAGAAAAAGGTAGAAAATCTGTGAAAAAGTATATAGCTGGAAATTAAGAAAACAAAGAGTAGAGAAGGAGGGACAGGGAGGGGGAAAGGGGCAGTGTAGAATGTAAATGTTAAGTTCAGTCAGGTACCTGGTGAATCAGATGTCAGGCAGGTTGTAACGTGTCATAAATCCAATGTCTATATTGAGTCCATGATCTTTTGTATCCAGTAGGTGTATGAAGTGAAGTTCAAAGGCTCATCTATGAAAGATGTCTTGTAAGTTCCCTTTGAGGATTAGAACTGAGAGGTCAGGCAGGGAGTGATTGTCTTGTGAGAAATGTGCACCCACAGGTAATTGGATATTTTTGTCTTTGATAGATTTTCAGTGTATATTCATTCTGGTATGCAGTTGTTGTTTGGTTTCTCCTACACTTTTCCATCAGGGCATTTGGTACACTGGATGAGATATGTAACCTTTCTGGAGGTGCAGGTATAAGATCCAGGAATGGCAATGGTTCTGTTGTGGGATGTGGTTATTGTGGAAGTGATGGAGATGTCATGGTAGGTTTTGCATTTCTTGTCCTGCCATGGTCTGGATCCATTTGGTGTGGTTTGGGTCATAGGGAGTTTGCTTCTGGTGATAAGGTTAGCAAGGTTTGGTGCTTGTTTAATGTCTAGGATGGGTAGTTCTAGAAAGTTCTCTGTAAGACTTGGGTCTTCTTGTAGTATGGGTTGCAACTATTTGAGGATTTTCTTTGTAGGTTCCAAGGAAGTGGGTTATGTCATAACTAATGGTGTGCGATCTATAGGGATTTTCTTGTCATACTGCAGCAAATATATGCATGTTATCTGGGAGGTTCCAACTATTCAGTTGCTCTAATAAAAGATATCACATTTACCCAAAGAACCTTGCCTGCCTATGTCCTTAGACCAGCAGGGCTACAACCAAAAGCCCTGTATCCAGACATGAAAAACCATTAACACTGTATAAACTGGGTACCTAAATCTATTGTCTTTGCTAATCAGTTCATCCTTCTCAAGGCACTATCCCACCATGGCCTCGATAGGTGGCTCTTCAAGGTGGCTGTGCTTCCACCTTCTGTTAAAGAACAGAATTTTTAACTCAGAAAGTTGAGGCATGTAATTAGAATTCCAGTTTAAAATGTTAAAGTGAATTTGAAATGTAGTAGAATATTTTCCAACTTTAGTTGCTACTTCCTCTAAATATAACTGTTGAAAGAAAATAAAATCAGCAAAAAGAGCAAACATAGTCTAGTTCTCACCTTGTGGAAAATGGTTAGATTTTATTCAAAGCTATCCTGGCCCCAAATTGAACCTAATCATTTAACATTATCTTCAATTATCTGTAGAGACAAAGTGCAAAAATAGGGATAATTTTAGACCCTTTGATAGCCTAAGCTAACTTTATTTATCTCATTACAATCCCTTTACTCAGATTAGAACTGAGATTGGCCTTATCATTTCTACTGAACATTCATTTGAAAAACATAGAGAAAACACCTATTCAGGAATTAATTCTTAAATCATCAAGAGTAAGGTAAGAAAAATATCGATGAAATCAAGGTCTTTATTAACAGAAATTCCAGGGGCTTTTTTTAGGAAAAGAGGGGGCTAAAAAAGAATTTAGAACTTCTAGGAACTTTATTTTTAAGAATGAAGACTACAGATGACTTAGAATCTTGCACAGGGATGAAGGAATTCTGTGAATTTTGACACATGAACCTACCTTGAATTATTCTAATTTTGGAAGCAGGGTTTGCCTTTAGTGAAGTTCTACCACCTAAACCCACGGGCCCTTTAAGACTGTGGAACCAAAGACTAACAATAGAACCCTGTTTCACTGTGAGCTTCCAAAGTATTTACCTTAGCTGTGTTACTGCCACTTTTTGACACTTAAACACAATTTACAATCCTATATCATGGGCAATGTGGATACAAAAGTCTGTAACTAGCAGATATTAGATGCTGGAGGCAAAGAAGCATCTTCCTATATGTTTTAGTTTAGTCTGTAGGGAAGCAGGATATCCATGTTCTAGGCCCCCCTTGCCCAGCACAGTGGCCTAACTACCAGGCCACAGGTTACACCCTGGCTGTCCAACTGGCAGCCCATGGGCTACATGTGACCATGAGAGATTAACATGTGGCCCCATCCAGGCTCCCACCTGGCCGCTGCTCCTCTGTCACTGGCTGCAGCAGCAGGTTGGGTGGGCCTGTACCTTCCCTGGCTTCCAGTACTTGACTAAGCCTCAGGAGTCAGGGCAGGGCAACAGGGCATAGCCAATAGTGCCACGGAGGCCAGTAGCCCAGAATGTCTGTGGCACAGTCCCATGGAGGAGCCTACAGGGTGTGAAATAAACCACCTGAAATATCAGCTTCACCTAAAAGACATTTAGCAATGCTGCTATGCAGTAATTGCAGTTACTGTACAAGTACTAGTATAGCTACCCAGTTTATACAAATACTAAATGACTGCACATTAACCCCACTCCTCCCCCCCCCCCAATCTCTCCATCCATTTATCTAATAAATTGTCAGTGCAAGGTACAATGGCTCAGCTTCAAAAGAGGTATTTGATGTTTAGAGCATTGTTCTAGGAAGTCAGAGTGATGTAGGTTTGAACCCATCTAGAGCGGCATCTAGAACCTGAATCTCCTGCTTATTAGATAAGTCCCATGTCCAAAATATGGGAGGATCATTCTTCTGACCATAATGTTGGGACCTGCAGTCAGGCAGTGTAGAGAGCTCTTTATTGGCCCAACCAGTATACAGCCTCTTGTGTATGGTCAGTAGCCCATGGGCATTTATGTATCTATGCAATACATGTGGTAAGATTGAAAAATATGTGTAAGTACCAACAATGGCAGTTGCATAGTGGGTAACTACCGTTTGGGCATAAAAAGTGAAATAGGATTCTGCCTTAATTTTCATGTGGTTCCTGCCTTAATTTTCATGTGGTTCCTTATAAGTTTCCACAGAAATGTTCTTGCCCATTATTCCCTATACGTCATTGCCCTTGGGATATTTCTTAAATTATATTCTACTGGGAAAAGGAAAAAGAACAAGATTCAAGCTAGTAGGATTGGTATTAATATGTGGATTTTGGTGATGAGACCCACAGCTCTTCCATCTCCAGTTCAAGACTTACCTCCTTTCTTCACTGTAAATACTGATTTAGGTGGAACAATAGATGTACAAAGGTTATTGGTACAAAAGTGATTTGCTCAATAATTTTAGTGAACTCTAAATAGAGATCTACTGTGTTCAGTCTTCCCATGCTTGTAGTTATTAAGCAACATCATCTCTGGAAACACCAAAATGATGGACTAGAAAAAGGATAGATTTTCTTTCCTTTTTCTCTATGCCAAGTGTAAATATACAAGTGAAATCTTGGTTCATAAAAAACGCATGTACAGAGAAAAAATATTACTTGTGTTATTATATTAAACTGCAGCTTATATTTGCATATTGTGCTCTGTGGATAGCAGTCTCACTCTGGATCAACAGTTCAGTCTCATGGCACTATTCAATTAAAGTATAGCGATCTGGCCAACATTTAAATCTTTAAATTAACACCCATCACAGACTAACTGGCACTAATACAAATCCAAACACCTATGTAAGACATGGCTGAGCACATAATGACCAGGACATTGCCTTGCATACAATCACCACTTCACAAATGAGAAATTCACTGCTATTTAAAGAGCTCTGAGATTTAGAGAAAGGAAGTTGCTGGTTCACAAATTACCATGACTTTGTGAAAGTTAGAAAGCTATAATTGTTGTGCTCGTTTACTGTAGTTACAAATAAAGTTAGCAATGTGGCTCATTAGACACAATAAACAAAAATATGATGTCTGTCAAATTTCAACCAATAATGACTATGTTTTATAACATTAAGGAGTAAGTAGATCAGGCCAAATAGTTAGCCCCCACTATTGGGAGTACATACAGAGTAGAGGAAAAGCTAATTGTTTCTCTCTGGCCAGTTCACAGTGCCTGGAATTGGAAAAGACCCTAATGACCCCTAAGGCATGCTTGTACTCATACATACGCTCTCTTTCTCATACAGACATATTCCATACAGGAAGAGAGGATCAGACAATCTACACAATGATGATCCTCTGTTGTCCACCCACTCTGCTCCCTACCACATGCCTAGCATCGCCCACCAAAGTTCTGTGCTCATCACTTTGGAACAGGGTGGTTTCTGCTCCTTGAGCATCTCTGAAAAGGCAGGGGAGTGAACTGACTGTATATTATAATTCAGTGTAGTCTATAGTTTCCAGCCCCAAAGGTCACTCTGAAAATGTCTGAACAACTTGAGAACTGCCATTGTGATATGTTTATGTAGGCCGTGAAATGAAAAGAAGACAAGTGTGTTCTGCTATTTGTATCTTGCTTGACTTGAGAAACGAACATAACTTTATGATATCATTTGCATTTTTAGATCACTATCAAATCTGTGTGTGTGTGTGTGTGTGT
>NW_017728931.1:76648859-76653367 GCF_001723895.1 Crocodylus porosus | reverse complement strand
TGTGTGTGTGTGTGTGTGTGTGTGTGTGTGTGTGTGTGTGTGTGTGTGTGTGTGTGTGTGTGTGTGTGTGTTTTGGGTTTTATCTGGAGGGGGAGGTTGTGTTACTTTGCAGTTACACAGTCACACTTTTGGATCTTGTAAGCCAGGTCTGGTTCAGGTTACAAAGCCAGCAGCCACCTAATGCATCCTGGATTCAGGGGGGTTTCATAGCAACCAAGTGAACCACAAATATTCCATATATATGAGAGCTCCGAGTGCTTGGTGGGAAGTCAATGAGCCAAACAACTGCCTCTCAGTTTTGCTGATAAGTATCACACAGACCCATCAAACCCATATGATAAATCAAGTGAGAATAATGAGAAATGAAGTTTGTTTTAATTTGAGAATAGAGCTGGATCTTGATCATTTTCCCTGTCTTGCCTGGATCTTGGAGTAGTCTGTTTAGTGTTGTTGTTGTTTCGGCTGGAGAAGCTTGTAGTCTCTGTACTCCAGTACCTAGAGGTGAAGGCAGTGGCAGGGAAAGAGCACAGATTCAGCCAAAGGAGATGGTGAAATTCTATTAGGGGGATGAAATTCTATGCAAATGACCCACAGGATGAAGGTCAGCATTAGCAGTCAAGCAAAAATGTAAGGTGATTATATTTAGGCTGTCGGATGCTGAAGTTATGTCTGAATATAGAGTCAGTTCAATGTCTTAACAGCATTAAGTTGAGCTGAGCATCCACAACTCAATCTAAAGCCTGAGGGAGCTGCAGGTGTCAGCGGCTTTAAAACCAGAGAGGCTTATTATTCAAGAAGAAGAAGTCCAGAGTCACAACAGAGATCCAGGCCTCTTTTGTGTGTGCAAAGGAGCCCCATACTGGCTGCAAACTCCCCCACTGTAGGGATATATGTATCTGACCTAGTTTCTTCAGGATGCCACAAGGGGTATATTAAAGCCAAGGGATGCATATAGGCTTTTACTGCCCTGGTCTATGGCTTGCTTTATGCCATCTGAATACAGACCAAGACCACTGAACATAGCTATTCACCAGTCCCATCTGCCATGCAGCAGGAAAAACAGAGTAACTTGGGGTGGGGAGGAGGGTAAGTTGGATCAAGCAGTTTAGTGGGTCCGTGGAGAGGGTTAGCAGGTCTGAGAGGGGCTGGGAGGTCTGCAAGGGAGGTTGGTGGGTTCACAGGGAGTTGTCCTTTTTGAGGTGGGAGGGGGCCAGGGCTCTTAATGTAGCCTGGTCAGGGTCAGAGTGTTAGGAAGAACACTGCCTGGGGCTGGAATGAGCAGCTGGGCTTTCTGAGACTTGGAGCTGAGGTCCAAATACATACAGATATTTGACAGGTTGGGTTAACCTGTTCCCAATCTAAGTTAGCTCACCTCCTCAGGTGAACAAACTTAGATCTAACAGGAAATCATTGCCTGATTTAACCTCCCAAGTGCCTACTTAGGTCAATGTAAATATAACAGCTGTACTTACCTAAGGAGTGGGCATAATATACAGCATACCACCATGTCAATTATCCACTGGTTAAAGGTTCCTTAAATGCCTAGGCTATGTGGTACATTTAAAGACTTGGAAATAAATGGTTTCCCCATCCTGAAAAAATTATGGAGATATAAGGAAAAAATAAATAAATCACTGTTTTGTGTGGGACAAAATTAAGACCTTTGGATTTGTTTCCTGGACAGAGAGAAAAACAGAGCTTCTATTCTCCAATCTCCTCTCCAAAGTAGGTATAAGCCTAGTAATTAGGACAGTCAACCTGGATCCTCTCTGCCTCATACCCAGTACAATTCAACATGAGTCTGTCAAACTGCAAGTGAATGCCCAATAATTTATTGGCTATTCTAGAGTTGAACTCTGTTTTTTATGTGATATTCCTGAATTGGAGAAAGTTTAATTGAAATTCATCAAGTTCTTCTTGTGGGGAGGGGAAATGTTCTGGTTACCTCTAGTATATTCCCGAGTTGCTGAAAGCATTCTCCCAGTTAGGGTTACAGCATGTTCCCTTTAAGTTCAAGGAGAGATAACCAGCTCTCAGAAGGTTCCCCGTCACAAAGGATTTGGGCTCCATAGGTTTCAATATTCCCTTTATCTATCTTGCTCTAATCATAGTATAAGCAGTCTGGGGCAGGGATTACTGCTTAAAGTATGCCTTGAGCCAATTAAGCTTTGATTATGGTTGTAGGCACTGCTGTAGTATAAATAGTAGTATTTCCCTTCGTGGTATTACCAAAAGATGGAAAGGAAAAATCATAAGGAGCTATAATAACAATAACAATGATGATGATGATGATGATGAAGGCCAAATGTGCAGCCTTTTGTAAAATGTGAGGTCAAGTGAGTAGCAGTGACAAGTTCAAGATGGAGCTGGAGAGAGATGGATGGAACAGTCACTTCTCTTTCATATTTTATCAGAAAGTATGCATTGCAAATGATAAGCCACTTTAAAGCAAAAACCAGAAAAAAACCATAAGCACCTTACAGTTACACTTTGAGCTGTTGAGTCATCATACCCTAATCAATGCTAATTGTTAATTACATTGCTACTGGTCTCCCTCTTAATGTATATATACACACATGGCCCTCAACTTTACAGCCACTACAGCTCTGAATTATTCATTATGCATTAACTTTCCTGTTAGATTTGTCAAAATATGCTAAAAAAGTACAAAATCAGAGGATAAAGCTCAATTTCATGAAACTTTATCTGAGCTGTAACCTAAATTCACTTATTGAATTTATGAACAAGCAATGATTCACTTCTTTTCTTTTCTTTTAACAACGTGAGAACTAAAAAGACTAGGATAGAAAAGCTTTGTTCTCCTGCTTATTTTTTGTCTTTGCTGACTCAGTCTTAAAAATACAAAACAAACCCCAAACTTCATGCTTCCTTCGCATCTTCTAAATACTAACTAGGCCTGATGTATTACGATTTCTGAGTTATTATGGAAACATATTGACACAAGAGAAAAGAAAATAATGGAGACGTGTGTGCTTTAGTGAAATCAGTTTAAGTAGTGTGTGAACCACATTGATAAGTATCATCACTCCCTAGTATACTCAGTCTGGACCCAAATCAAATCCAACCAGGCATGTTTGAAAGAAAGAATATTTGACACAATGTGAATTAAAAAATAAAAAACAAAAACACTTATTTTTAGTTGCAGCCATAGCTAAGGGCAGATTAAATGTTTCTATTCAGTTTAATCAGCCTCTCACAGATAAGTGCTGAACTTCCCAAACAGACTGAACATATCAAGTTATTTACATGACACTCTTGAATAGAAAGCAAATAGCATTCCTGCAAATTCAGCACCACAAAGTACAGATACAAGTTTTTGTCCATTCATGTTTCATTCTTTTTTTTTAATTTCACTCAGCAATAAATTCTAAACAAGAATCCAAAAAACTGAGATAATCATATTGGTTGGTGTAGAAAGGCACCTCTTATAATTCCTCTTCATAAACTCTGTCTTGTCTATCTGTGTATCCTTGAAATGTGAGCTCCTCAGGGAAGAGACAATACTTTCTTGTCAACCTGGAAAGTAGCCATTATATCCTATGGGCCCCTCTACATGTGCAGGTGAAAGCACAATGGGGATGGGATCTACCGCATGATCCACCATACTTTGCTCCCCCTGCACCAGCAAGAAGCAAAATCCTATGGCTGGGAGCTCCCCAAGTTTCTCAGCCCTAGGGATTTCATGCTGCTGCAATCTCTCAGCCCTGGCAGTTTCATGCACCCCCAGAGCAGCCATGCCTCGCTGCTGCTGGTATCTGCATTATACTGCAGCTGTGAGACTCTGGGTCCCTGGTACAACCAACTGCAAAGATAGTACACATTTTTGAGGTCTAACTTCATAGCTGGTTGGAGCCTTTTATGGCATGATAGCTACTTTGCACATGTGGCTGATCTCCAGATAATTGCATAATTACCCAGTAAATTGTGTGATACCTGTAACGAGTAGAGAGGGCCTAAGAGTTACCATATAACTATAATAGTGCTGATCAAAAACACAGTTTGTGTCCCATGAGAAAGTCTCATAATTTGATGTTTGGCTTAGGCCTGAAAGCAGAACCAAAAGTCAAAATAGAGAAATTTTATTTTCATAGTGAAAGAGCAAACTAGTGTCTACAGATTTCCATTGCTTTATGTGAGTTTTGTATGTGCAAATTCGCTATTATGCGATGACCCTTTTTATACCAAAAATTCATTATATGCCAGATAAATTCACTCTTACGTGATCAGTGTAGTGGAAGCTTACAGTCAGCTGCTTTGTGTGATGCACTGTGGGAGTGACACGCACTGCTCTCCTGTGTGGATCTGTGCTCCTCGCTCGTTGTCTGCAACAACGAGACCGGGGTAGACCGGGGCGCCTGATTGGCCGTTAGAGCGGGGGCGGGTAATTCAAACCGCAGGTTTCAAAGCCGCAGGGTGATGTAGTTCCCTCACTCGGGAAGCAGCAGCGGGAAGGAGAGGAATCAGGCACACGTGTGTCCCGCACGCAC
>NW_017728931.1:76646924-76648848 GCF_001723895.1 Crocodylus porosus | reverse complement strand
TATCTAGCTGGGGTAATGTAGGCCCAGCACTCTTTCCTGCTTATGCAGGGGGTCGGACTCGATGATTTATTGAGGTCCCTTCCGACCCTAGCATCTATGAATCTATGAATCTATGTGTTTCTGTAGTTGCCATCCCCATTATGATAGTTCCCTGTGCTTGTGTGTACTGTCTGCTGTTGGCGAGTGCCAAAATTGTCTTGTAAAAGTGGTAGAAATGGGTCTGGGAGTCAGTATAGTCAAGGACTTGGAACGTATCCCTATTTGTTACATTGTAAGGTGGGATCCCTTTATGTGAATTCAAGCTGTGGTGGTTTTCCAGGAAGGCACGTACAGCATAAAGTGGTGGAAACCTGTATTTGGCAATACCTAGACTTTTCACTTCAGTATTTTTACTCTAAATACAATCATTAACATTCCTAAAGTTTGCTAATACAACACAAACAGTTTCATTTTGGGTGGGGCTGTTGTATGATGCTCAGAAGAGTAGTATTGGATAACTTATTTCCATTTACTCATATGCTTTATATTTTCCAGCCATACATTTGACATAATACACTACAGCTCTCCCCTTAACTGAGCCAAGGAATCTCAGTGGATAATGGTCAGTCAGGAGGACTCAGAAACTGATGACCTAAAATAAAATGTGTCATTTGGCATCCAGTTATAAAAAAAAAGCTTAAGTTCAAATTTTTTTACAATATAACAGTTTCCCTGATAAAATTACTGTTTCAACAACATTCCCTTTTCCTACTCTGGTAATTATTTTTTCCCAAATCTAAATAATAATAATAATATAATATTTTGTCCAAGTATCATCTTTGATTCAAAGGTTCTTAGCCATCACTTTCCATCTTTTAATGGTCATCATCACTTAGCTGTGCCATTTCTTCTCGCTTTATAGATACCATTCTGCCTTGTAATGCTTCCATATTTCTGGCTCCTTCTCCTGCTTCCTGGCTTTCCTTCTATTTGCTTGATAGCACAAACATTTATTTGACACTCATCAAAAACAGATTCACAAAAAAGATATGATTCTTGTATTCAGTATTTCAAGTAGCTGTGGTATTTCTAAGTCCATTATTCTCAACACTTCTCCATTTGTAGTTTTGGATATGTGGCTATTTTTCATATTCTTCTATAGCACAAACTCTAATGCTCAAAATCATCCTTGTTTGAAGTGTCAAGCTTTAAAACTATGCTGATCAACTGGACACAAATGTAAATCTCCATTTGAAAATTAAATGGTAACTTTTACGATAGCAGTGTTTTGGAAGCTGTGGAATGCAATTTTTCAATGAACTGTCCATTTATTTTTTCATTTTCTGTCTGTTGTTATCAATTTGATGTTGATTCTGAGAAGGTTTTTGGTAATATCCAACATGATAAAATAAGAGTTTTTTTGAAAAATGTAATGTTGGCTCACAAGATCTCCAGCTGATAAAAACAACACATTGAAGAAAGAAACAATGTAAATAAACCATGAAACATCTGAGTGTTGCAATATGAACAAGGGTGTATGCTAACAATGTATTCTATTTCCCCAATTATTCAATCCATAGAAGTTTTAGACTATTTCAAAAATGCATATAATCTAGTTGAGTTAAAGTATGGTGAAGTAATAGTGTTAACTAGCACTCCACCCATGACTGGACCATGGGTATAGAGGGCTATACCCTGTACAGGAGGGATCGTGTTAACAAAAGGGGCAGGGGTGTAGCTCTCTATGTCAAGGAAAGCTACATGTCCCTGCAAACTGATGTTGGTGACCGGCATGGACAGCTAGAGACCCTCTGGGTAAAAATTCATGGGGAATACAGCACAGGGGACACAACAGTGGGAATCTACTACAGACCTCCCACTCAAAGTCCTGAGCTTGACCAGGAGTTCGCCCGGGAACTGACTGAGGCCGCTTGCTCCAGGACCT
>NW_017728931.1:76581330-76646913 GCF_001723895.1 Crocodylus porosus | reverse complement strand
AGTAAATTGGATGCTTATCTTGCTGGGATCCTATGACCCCAGCTGACTTCCTGCCCTTTGGGCAGGGGGCTGGACTCGATGATCTCTCAACGTCCCTTCCAGCCCTGATGTCTATGAAATCTATGAAAAAACTTCAGAATATGCTTAATTCCTTTAACAAAAGGCAAGAACTATGGAATGCTGGAAAATATTTAGAAAGTTAAGAAAATCAGCTCAGTAAAGTAACATCTATATTGACAGGACTGTCACTTGCAACTTAAGGAGAGTGATTCTTCCTGTCAATTCAGCAGTGGCGAGGCTCACCTACATCCAGTTTTGGGCACTTAACTTCAGAAGAGATGTGAACAATTTAGAAAGTCCTTTGAAGAGCACTGAAATGATTAGAGGTCTGAGGAAAAATGACTTGCAAGAAAAGCCTAAAAGAATTGGGATTATTTAGTCCAGATAAGAGAAGACTAAGAGGGAATTTGATAACAGTTTTCAAATATCTGAATGGTGTTTCATGCAAAGAACATGGGTGGATGCTGGGTTGCAACAACAGGGGTGTGCATCCACACGTGCACTGCATGCACAGTGATCAGAGCTCATTCCACACATGGCACACAGCCAAAGGGGGTGTAGCTAAACCCCTTGCTGTAATCATGGATGACAGTAAGCTCTCAGAGGTCTTGGGTACATCAGCACAACTCCTGCTGGGAGCTCCACATGTGTTGGGAATTCTGCAAGCTCACTGGCTAGTCAGCATGGGTTTACCTGCAGTTCCTGCTTCCAGAAAACTCTGATGTCTTCCTCTTCCCCTCCCACTTCAAAATCAGCAGCAGGAGAGAGGAGGGGAGAAGTACTCCACACCAAAGCTCAGCCTCTGCTTTCATACAGCTCAGGAGCTGGAACCAGAGCCGAAGCCAGAACTGGAGTTACAGTCAACACTGGAGCCCAGGAGATGCTCTGGTGCTGCTACTTGTCCCATCCCATCCTCTTCCCTGCTGATGAGTTCTGGGGGGTGGGGAGTGAAGAGGGATGAGGGAGGAGAAGAGCAGCAATAGTGTTTGAAAGCAGGGACCCCATGCAGCACCACGCCAACCAGCCAGTATGCTGGTAGAGCTACCAGCACAGGTGGGGTTCATAGCAGGAGCGGCACATAGATGCTAAAGAGCTTTGAAAGCTCACTGTGCATGTGGCACACAGCCAAAACAGGCTGCAGCTATACCACTGAACCCCTTCTAGATCTGTCCCTGTGCAGGAGGGCGTGGTAGAAAAGGAATAATGCTGTCAAAATGCAGCAAGGGAAATTTAGGTTGAATATTTTGAAGAATTTTCTAACAACAAGAGTAGTTAAGTATCAGAAGAGGGTACCCAGACAAGCCGTAGAAACTCAGCTCTTAGAAATATTTAAGATTTGGTTTAGACACAGTTCAGACAGGGATGATCCTGCCTTGAGCAGGAGGTTGACCTAGATAACCTCCTGAGGTCCCCTACAGTCCTACTTCCCTGTAATTATATGATTCTAATTGTACCTCAGTGGCCAAGTGGTGGACCAGTAAATAAATAATAATATGTAACAAAGAAATCTGTATAAAATAAAATGTTGCAAACCTATAATACTGTTAATATCTCACACCAAGCCTAATATGAAATGGGTAAGTCAATATTCTAAACTTTGACAAGCCACTTTTTTACAAGTCTTGCTGGCAGAGTAAACACCAAACTTCTCTTCCCCTATAAAACAGAAAATATAACAGCTAAAAAGACATGTACAACCACTGAGTCACAGAATATGTAAGAGATGAGTGGATTTTCAAATCAAGTCCTTACAAGAGATTAAATAGAACAGAGTAAGATCATACAGCCTGGCAGGGGTGCCCTTTCTCTCTTTTTTATTAAGTCTCTCAATGGAACAATTGGTAATGTCAATAAGTAATAACCTGCAGATTTATAGAACTTGAGGGGGGAAGGAACTAACTGCAGAGCAGTGTTGGTACAGGATGTAGAATATTTTTGAGCAAATACCTCTTTTGTTTTAAAGATAAAGGATTCTTATGCAATGTTCTAGCTGTCTTGGGGAAGAAAATTCAAAGATAGAAATTAAAGCCCTTTTCATTTCATATGAATTGACCCTGAACATTTAGGGAAACAAATATTATTGTTCATAATGCTAATAACATTTATCAATCTACCTTGACCCTAGGTTTCAATGAAATAGTATAAACCTTTTTGAAAAGCAGCAGTATGTTACTAAATTGGGTTAGAACTATTAACCTAATAAAAGCGGTAGAGTTGGCTATGTTTCTATATTTTTGGCAGTGTTATTCAAAAGTGTCCCACTTTTATTTTTTTAATTTAAAGGAGCTGGCTAAGATAATTATTAAACATTTGGAAAGAGTGATGCCCTGGAGTGATCTGGAGTATTTTAATTACATGTAAAGAGAAAAGGAGCTTTCATATTTATAGGCATTACTATAAATACCCATTCACCTACAGATATGATTTTATACAATTATTGTTAGCTAAAGGCAATAACCATATTTTTCCAGTTATTTAAGTGAATTATGTCTGTCACAGCTGAGCATCCCATTGAAATCCTAAGTCATAGAGTTCCCTTTTAAAAACACTTTCAGCATCATTTTTGCACCTGCAGAGACTACCATTTGCAGCAGTTCGCAAGATCTCCTACCAAGACTGAATTAGCTATATTTAAAATTGATTCTTGCAGAGGCCTCATATCAAGAGGTTATGAATGCATTACAGATGCTTTTATAGGGGAGCAGGGGTTCATCTTTAATCTTTAACAGAAAGATTTGGGCAGGAAAAGGAAAGAATACAATACTTGTGCATCAAACTCTGCAGTCTCTTCACTAAAAGACACAAAAATAAGAGCATTTTGAACTATTGTATGCTGTGAAAACCTCTGTTTCTCCAGAGTCCTGTTATATCTAATATATAATTTCCCTCTCTATCTGTATATCTGTCTAAACTCTCTAGCTGTAGCTTGCCAATTACAATACAATCTATAGCTCTATATTAGGAAGCCACCTATGCTATGTGAGAAAACTGGGGGAATGAGAAAGAGGTGCCTCATTGATACTGAAGAGAAGAAAAATCTGTGGACTATATTCTGACGCTTTCAGGAATGTTAGTCAAATTATGGACTGAATAAAATCTGAAATTCTTATGAAGATTAACAGTGGAAGAAGAGTACAGGGGTCCTGGCTAAAAGCCAAGTAAAATTGCCAGTACCATACTTTCATTAGGAAGAATTAAGGAGGAGGTGGTCCCCTGGTTGTGCTCACTTCACTACTATTCAGCTGGTTTCCTAAGAAAGAGTAACCTGAATTCCATATTAGGCTAAAATCTGCTGCATTTTGTGCAGATTGTTACTGAGGGAAGCAAATTTAGGTAGATGCTTTTCTGTTAGTCCATCTACACAATGACCAAAAAGAACTGTGACCTGAAATACAGCATCCAGTTCCTTTTGGGATTTGGCAAAGGCAGTGTTGTTAGCTGCACCTCATGGATCACTGCAGTAGCCCACTGAGAATTTGGTGCCTAAGCGTGCTTGTACTACTGATGCCATTACCGTGTATACATGATGAAAATGTCACTTAGCGTGGCTTAATGGTGTCACACTGTGCATGTGCAAGAGTTTTGGGGGTTTTAAATGAGTTTGCATTGTTGCAAATTAAACTACATCCCAATGTAGTTTACTTTGCAATGTTGCAACCTGCAATGATGCAACTGTCAGCTTGCCCCCCAGCCATGGGAGAGGTGGGCAGGCTCTGCTGAAGAATAAAAAAGGACTGGGCCCCTCGTGGCTTCTGCATTCAGCAAGCTCCTGAGGCTGGCAGGATGGCTGGGACCATCTGGGAACAGGCTGGCTTGCCCCTGGGCCAGTACAGGAAGGGGGCAGGAGGGCAGCTGAGTTTGCTGGCATCCAGAGAAGGCAGCAGGGATGGTACCAGGGTGCTGGAAGCCTGGGCAGGTTCAGGGAAGTGTTGGATTGGATGCCTTCGAGCTGGGGTAGCACCTGGTCAGCTAGCAGCCTGCTTGGGTGGCCCCAAACCATGTGCACCATCCCTGCTGCTTTCTCCAGCCACCAGCAAACACAGCCACCCTCCTGCTACCTTCCTGCACTGCCCCAGGGGCAAGCCAACCCATTCCCAGGCAACCTCAGGCATTCAGCCAGCCACAAGAGCTCACTGAAAGTAAAAGCAGTGAGAAGCCAGATCCCTTTTTTTTGCCGGCAGAGCCTACCCACCTTTCCCATGGCCAGGAAGTGAGCTGCCAAACTGAGTGGCCCCGGAGCTGCAGGGAGCCCCAGTCCTTCTCTCCATAGTGGCGGCACCCTCCAGGGCCACCCAGGTGGGCTGCTAGTGGGACAGGTGCTACCCCAGCTTGGAGGCAGCATGTGGCCTAATCTAACTGTTCCCCACGCCCACACGGGTAGCAATGTCGGGCAGGCTTCCAGCCGGCAGGCTTGAGGAGCAGTTGGATTGGGCCAGGTGCTGTCTTTGAGCTGGGGCAACACCCAGCCCACTAGCAGCCTGCCCATGTGGCCCCTGAGGGGTGCTGACACCATGGAGGGAAGGACCATGGTCCCCCTGCAGTTTAGAGTCTACTCAGCCCACCGGCAGCTGACCCCCCAGTCACAGGCAGGCTCCAGCTCCAAAAGAAAACAAAGGGTTGCATTCTGTGGCCTCTAAATTGAAATGGTGGGTTTTTAATAGAAACCCATCATTTCAATTAGGAGCTTTATTTTTCTGTTACAGCAAGGGGCTTGATCCTTTCTTTCTTTCTAGAGGATCCTCCACAGCCCAGAGGTGAAGTGCCAGCAGGCTGAGTGGCCCTCTCAGGTGTGGGGAGTGCCAGTCCTTCCCTCCATGGTAGCAGAACCCTCCAGGGCTCCCTGGCTGAGCTGCTAGTGGGACAGGGGCTGCTCCAGCTCAGAGACAGCACCCAGCCCCATCAAACTCTTCCCAACCATGAGCTGGGGCAGCACCCAACCTGCTAGCAGCCTGCTCAGGCAGACCCAGGGGTACTGCTGCCAAGGCGGGAAGGACCCGGGGCCCCCTGCAGCTCAGGGGCCACTCAGCCTGCCAGTAACTCACCCCCCAGCTGTGGGAGAGGTGGGTAGGCTCCACCAAAAAAAGAAGAAAACAAGGATGGGCCCCTCACTGCTTCTACCTTCCGCAGGCACTGGCTGAAGGCAGAAGCAGCAAGGGGCCTGATCCTTTTTTCTGCAGAGCGTACCAGCCTCTCCCATGGCCAGGGGGTGAGCTAACAGCTAAATCATTGCAAAAGCTAAATCAGTGTTGCAAACTAAACTGAATCAGGATGTAGTTTAGTTTGCAACAATGCAAACTCATTTAAAAACCCCACAACTCTTGCACGTGTACAGTGTGACACCATTAAGACACACAAAGTGAAATTTCCATCACGTGTACATGGTAATGGCATGACGTGTACAAGCACCCCAGAATTTTATTCTGTGCTCCAACATTTCAATTTAGGGGCATATAATAAAACCCTGAGGACTAACCTCTCCCCCATCATGTGTACAAATGCCCTAAGGCAGCAGCCCCCAGCACTTACTTAGAGGGAGTGCAGTAAGCTCAAATGCAGCTGCTGCCAGCCCAGCTGCCATCACTGCTACACATAACTGGCCCAGGCCTATGACACCCAGGGCATAGACTCTGGCAGTTAAGTGACTGCTTACTGAGCCATTTTATGTTTGTTTGCCCCATGCAGACAGAGTGGCTAACAGCTACTATACAGCTACTCCAGCCCTGTATTTTGCTTCCATCTCCACTATGCATTCCTTCAATACCAGATACATACCCTTCTGTTTTTAATAAAGTATAAGATGATTTTATTAAAAATAGTAATAGAGATGCAGTGGAATTGTTTTAACTGTATATCCCCTCTCCCATACTGTCTTCTTTAATTATTACTTCACCAATGTTATTTTCAGGCTCGCTTTTGCTTCAGGTTGTTGTGAATTTTTACATTTATTGCTCTTCAGTGCTGAATCCAAAATATTAAATCAGGATGGAAAGGAGGAACATGCACTAGAAGCTGCATGTTTCTACAATAATACTTCCTTACACAACTGCTTTTCTGCTCTTTATTAATGGTTGAGAAAGAAACAGGGTAGCAAACAGCATGTGCACCATGTCCTCTGGGCATTCCCTTTCCCTAAGAATTCTCCTGCTCCTTAAGACAATTGTCCTGATCTTAAGCAGAAAAGATAAAACCAGGTTTACTCATGGAATTATATTTCACAGGAGCCAAGCTGCCTTCCACAAAATATTTTAATTTGCAGAGTCACTAATGATAATAATGATGATAATAATAATGATGATGTTAATGATGATGGGAGAGAAAAACCCACTTCTAGAAAAAAATAATCTGATGCACTTCTGAGCCCATCAATATCACAAATTCCTTTCCTAGCTGTATAGAATTTTATAGCAGACTAAGTCTCTAATCTAAGCACTTTATAAGAGAAGGTTCATTTATTCATTAGCCCAAGCATTACTTCTACAGTTCCCATCTTAAATGAAATAAGGAAACATCTAGTGCCTAGGACTTTAACTTTCAATGTAAATAGCTCTTTTCATATCTTCCATTTCATAATTCTAAAATCATGCTTAAAATACTTTTTTTTACAAGGAAGAGTGGAGCAGGAAACAAATTTGTGTTGATATAAGTCACTTTCGGAGTAAAATGACTCATGTTCCTTGAAAAAAGGGAGCTTTAAAACATGTGGGGAAAGGCACACTTTCTGAAAAAGAAATATTTGCTAGTAAACTCAAACACTTAAAAGAAAGTGATGTGTTTGACTGCTGCCACGCAAGTCTAGAGTCAGTTCAAGAAAACACTGTGCTCCTATTTGAGCACATCTCTAAATATCATACTTAATAAATAATGAAATAAAAAGAGGGCAAAAACATTCCAGGTATAAAATCTTATGAAAAAGTAGCTTCTGAGGACCTAGAGAGGGAAATGTCATTGTTTAATTTTCAACAAGGTATACTATGTTAAGAAATATTTATTAGCATAACAGTAAATTCTGTCCAACTTAGAGAGGTGGATAAATGAGAGAATTTTATTGTATTGAGCGGCTTCAGATTGGTGTCTGATGAAACTATTTGTCACTGTTAGTTGTTTTAGAACTATAAAGCCATGGTAATTCCATATCCCCTCTTAACCTATGTGACACTGTTCATATGTTTATGCCCATACATAATATTTCACCAAGTAAGTAATATGCATGGTCAAACACCATACAAGCATACCCCTCAACGATGAGCTCCCATTTGCAATTACAGTTTGGGGCCAATTCAGTTAATCAGTGTTTAATTTGCTTAAAATATGCTGTGTTGCTCTTGTATCATTCTAGTTTCTTATTCAGAATGTCATGCAGTGCTGTCTAATGCTTTATAAAAGTCTGTTACATCAATATTATTACCTTTATCAAAAGATATCAAATTAATTTCACAGGATTTATTTTCCATAAAACTATGTTGATAAGAATTAGTCAGATTATCCTCCTATAATTGTTTATTAATTGACTCCCTTTCAGTCATTTCATTATTTTGCTTCAGAGGGGTGTCAGACTTAATGGGACCATCTGGTCCCATTCAGTGTTGGTATAACATGAGCTTCGTTTAATTTCGTGTTCCTCTTAAATGTTCCTGTTGTTCCAATATTTATTTTAAATTACCATGAATGGTCCAGAGAGCAATTTGGCAAGTTCTTTAGAACACAAAGATGAAAGTTATCCAGAACCACTGATTTAAAATCATCTAACTTTGAGAAGTAGTTGCTGTTTCAAATCCTTAGTTATTGTCAGAATGGAAAGGATTTAATAATCATGCTGGTGAGATAACCACATCTGCCCAAAAGAGAAGTATTTATTAAATATGTTATAATTATTATTTGTAAATTATTATTTTATTG
Source organism: Crocodylus porosus (assembly GCF_001723895.1). Taxonomy (NCBI): domain Eukaryota; kingdom Metazoa; phylum Chordata; order Crocodylia; family Crocodylidae; genus Crocodylus; species Crocodylus porosus. The sequence goes on along the minus strand of NW_017728931.1, from coordinate 76,638,957 downwards.
AATGATTAATTTTGGGTTATTGTCAATAATAATGATGACAAGACGTATTCAATAAATACTTATTTATTCAATAAACTATTTATTGAATACTTCTGACTTTTCTGCATTATTATTGACAATTTAGCATTTAGTCCTTGTTATAATGCTCTTATTTTTCTAAGGTATTTAAGACTCCTTCATTCTGTCCTCTACACAGCAAGCCATCAGCCTTTCCTTGTGCCCTTTTGCCTCCTCCATGAATTTTCTACAATTCGTAGATTCTAATTTAGATTTGCTGTTATCAACATCAATAGTCTCCTTCTCTATTTGCTTTTACTTCACCTCTAAGACAGGCTACTGTTTTTTGCCTTTTTTTTTAAACCATTGCAATGTTTTTTTTCCTAAACTATGGGATGTGGGTTTGGACAAATAGTACTAATGTATTAAAATAGTCTAAAATTATCATTGATACTTTTTCTATTTAAATACCTTAGCCTACTGATTTTGCTCATACTTATTTCATCATTGTAACTGACACTTTTAAAACACTTGTATGTACAAATGAATGGTGGTTAATGCACTATGCTGGGAAATCAGGGAGGATGCATGTTAAAACCCCCTCTGGTTCACATCTTGAGTTCTCTAGGCAAATGCCCACCACTCAGCTACTAGGTCTAAAGCACAGGAGAAGCCTCCTTCTATCCCTTGAACTTATGCTTAGGTGGTTTATGCACACATGCCTGACCTGTGAATAGTTGACTGGGCATGTTTGGTCTCCCAATGTACGCTTACACCTCCACAAGGCAAAAACAGGGCAAAAATGAAAAGAAAATTGCCATTTAGGCACACAAATAGAAATAGAATGCCTCCCAATATGGATTTATTTTTTTCCAACAAAGTCACCTATTCAGACTTTATGCACAAGTCCCTCTAGCTCAGGGATGAGTAAAATATGACCTATGTATGGGCTGGATCAGGCCCACAGTGGACTCCATTTCCCAGCAGCCCCAGCAGTGGAAGCTCCTTCTGGCTGCCACTACTGGACCCAGCCCTGCTGCCCATGCCCCCTGACCCATCTGCCCCACACCCACTGTCAGGAGCAGGACCCACATGGGCAGGACACATGGCTGGGTGGCTGGGATGGAGCCATAACAGAGGGTGAGACTTGCAAGTGAGACCCTGGGATCTTGGGGTGGTGATAGCATGGGGTCGGGAATGGGGTAGAAACATGATCTGCTGCTTGCGCACCTCTGCAACAGGTGTGGATTCCCCAGGCAGAGGTATGCAGGGAGTGGATCGTGCATCATGGCTCTGCCCTGGCCCTGGTCCTGGCCCCAGCCCCAGCCCTGTGATGTCACCACCTCAAGATCTTGGCCCCAGCCCCAGATGCTCCCTGCCTGTGTGGCTCCAAGGCAGTCTTCACAGAGACCCCAGGATTGCAGGGCCACAGTAGCATGTGGCTGGGACTGGGACAGAGCCCCAGTTTTGTGGGCAGGAAGCTGCATCCAGGGCCAGGGCTGGAATCTTCGGTGGTGACAGCTAGGGGCCAAGGCCATGGCTAGGGCACAGCCATTATCTACATCCTGCACACCCCTGACCATGGAACCTGCACTCATTACAGGGGCATGTAGGCAATGGATCATGGCCCAGCCATTATGTCACCACCACAAGATCCTGGGATCTCCCCAGCACCAACTGGCCATCTTGCTTTCAGCCATGTCTCCATCCTAGCCACCTGGCCACATGCCCTGCTCACATGGGTCCCACCCCCAGAAGTGGGTGTGGGGCAGAGGGGCAAGAGTGCCTGTTCATCAGGGCTGGGTTCAGCAGTGGCAGCCAGGAGTCAACGCTGTCAGGGCTGCCAGGAAATGGAAATGGAGTCCAGCCATGGGTTGGATTTGCCATTTTGCCTACCCCTGCTCTAGCTGCAACCATCTCCTTTGCAGGTTACAACCACAGCTCCACTCACCACCACTATCCTGGTGCTAAATGCAGAACCTAGAAAAAAAGCCACTACTAATTACTCCAGAGTTCTCACATTTGCTCAGGAGTTCACCAGCCTGACTCCCAGACTACGTCACAGTGCTCAATATAGCATCCTCATGGCCATGGGGAGATTTACCATTCAGACTTCAAAAGATGGAGCTTATCACAAGGCCAAAAATGCCAGACACACAGACTGCATAGAGACACAACTATGCCAATCTCATCAGCCACATAACCCTCATAGAGAAGAAACAGACTCAGTAGAAACTCTTGCTCTGTGTTTGTGCTTCTTCCTCCTCTCAAAAATACTAGATCAAACATATCATATCAAAGAAGAATGAGATCAGAGACTCACTGATGTCCACTAAGGACTTCACTCCTGCTAACCTATTCTACAAGGAATCTGCTGGGATACCAAGGTTGTGGAATTCCCCTAGAGAATAACCACTGTGCAACTCGTTATGTACAGACATTAGATTTAGATCAATCTAACAATAATTAGGTTGGGAAGGTTAGATCAGGCAAAAATGATAGGCCTGATCTATCTTTAGTTTACACAGGTGAACTACATGGCTAACCCATGCCTGATCCAACCCAAATGTGTGTATCAGCATAGCCCCAGACAACCTCCCTCCCCATACAGATTCACCAACCTTCTCATGGACCTTATGGCCTCCCCTTGTGAACACATGAGCCCTCTTCCCATAGGCCCGCTAACCTACTGCCCCATCCAACTCAACTTACTTAGATCACATTCTCAGCATGACTCCCAGCACCAGCAAAGGTGTATACATGCAGGACCTGAACTTAATTGTGCAGCTTAAGGTGAGCTACATGATTGTAGATCAGGTCCTGGGAGAGAGAGAGAGTGAGTGAGTGAGTGAGTGAGTGAGTGAGTGAGTGAGTGAGTGTGTGTGTGTGTGTGTGTGTGTTATTATCAATGCAGTCCCAGGGCTGGGAAAGCCCAGCCACTCACCTGAGCCCTGGGGCTGGACTTTTCCTACCCTCTCCCCAACACAGACTGGTCTTTCTTTAGCCTTCCAAACCTTCCAGTCCCAGATAGACACCCCCCGCATTGACCTGCCAGCTTATCCAATCCTACCAACCCCCGCCCCACCACAAGCCCATTAACCACCCACCAATACCACCAACCCCTTCACAGACCTGCTAGTGTCTCTAGTCCTGCCACCTCCCCAGAGCTGCTAGCCTTCCTGATCCTGCCTGCTCCTCCCCCCGCCCTGACTTACTTAGAGTGGGCTCCTGAAACTGGACAATATCTATATAGCTGGCATCCAATCTACAATCATGCCACTTAAAGTATGCTTTGTGATTGTAGATCAGATCCCAGAAATTTTTGTACTTGGACTCAGTGTCATAATTTTTATCCCTGCAGCACTGGATGTCCAACTAGTTTACGTACAGTTGATACTGTCATAGGCAAATTATCACTATTTTAAACAAAAGGAGATTCCAAAAGCTCCCTTCTGCTTCATTGTAACTGGTCAGAGTTACAAGAGACTGGTGGCAGAATATGAGGGAGCTAGCAGAATGGAAGAAAGTGGACACACTAATTAAAGCAAATAAGTTGCGTATACAGAAAAAAAATGCCTCCTCAGAAAGTTAGTACATAAAAGCAATTTTACTGGGAAGGTGGTACACAAAATACTTTTGCACATAGGATAATTATGTAAACAGTATCACATTGTGTTTTTCTACCAAAAGAAAGGGAATATTATGTGAAGAATGAATGTTTTAGGTTAAATTACAGTATTTCCACCTGGTCATTATGGGACTCAAAATCTCAGAGGATTTTCAGACTAGACCACAAGGATACTTTACTTTCAAATGGAAATTCAGGCATTAAATACTTATGAATAAATGTTACACTGTCCCTAGAGGCTTTACTGTGAACCCACCAGTTCTTATAATAAATAAATAGGTTTTGCAAAAAAACAAGGGAAGCTAACATTCTCCTGTGCCAGAAGACAATCTATAATTAGAATATATTCATTCCTTGGAGAGGGTATTTTTTCATGTACCAACATTAAAGAGACTCGGATCAATATTGTCAAAGTAAGAGACAGCGGCCACCAACTGTATGTCTGGGTCAAGAAAGAGAGGGTTTTGTGGAGGATTAAGAATAAACATTTCCATACATAATTTTTCTGTAGCCAACTTAGGCAATCACTCCCCAGGCTGCATTTGTATATGCAACTATTCTATCCAAAGTGTAGAACTTTAACTAGACCTTCATCTGAGTGACTGTGGATCATTTCTCTAGCTCATTCAGGTCATTCTGGATCCTGGGTCTCCTCTCTGGAATAACTCCACCCAACTTGGTGTCATCCATAGATTTGCTACACATGTACTCAATCCTATCATGCAAATAATTAACAAAGATATTAAACAATGATGGACCAGGGCAGATTCCTGGGAAACCCCACTTGAAACCTCCTCCCAACTACGCTCTGAGCCATTGTTGATTACTCATTGAGCACAATGATCTGTCTGCCTCCAGTACTTTTATCTAGTCCATATTTCCTTAGCTTGTTAATGGGAATGTCACGAAAGACAGTGTCAAAAGCCTTGTTAAGGACAAGGCATATCACATCTATTTTTCTCCCTCATCCACAGAGTCTGTAGAAAGATATCAGGTTGGTCAGACATGACTTGCTCTTGATAAATCCACGCTGGTAAACCCCAATCACCTTATTCTCCTCTAGGTGCTCCACAATGGATTTCTTGATGTGCATCTTTCCAAGTATAGAGTCAGGCTGGATCACTGTCTTATATTCCCAAGGATCCTTCTTATTCCCTTTCTTAAGGATGGGCACTATATTTGCCCCTTTCCAGTCTGGGACCTTTCCCCACCTCCACAAAGGTGAGGTCAGGTGAAGTCCCAGATGATAACAATAACAACAAAAACAAGATAATATCCAGGAGTTAGAATGAAAGAGGCCAGATGGATGAGTTAGACAAAAAAAAAATCACCTTTAGGGCCCCTTCCCTGAAAGGCTTCCAGTTTTCTTAGCCATATCATTCATCATCTGTTGCACCATTGTGAGACACTGGTGCACATTTTGATGCTGATTTACTTAGATTCCACCTTACAATAAAGTAGATATTGCAATACAGTATTTTCCCTAAGAAAGATCCAAGTCTTCTATTGGGATTGTATTGAATAGTGAATAAAGGGACATTATTTCAATTTATATTTACTAATACTATATCTTAAATAATATCCTCCTGTATTTCCAGACTACAGGAAAAACTGAGAGAAGTTAGGCCTTTGGATGGTAAAGCTGAAAATTTCCATTCCCAAAAAGAACATTCCCAAATGTTCTACCATTTGATAGAACAGACTCCTTAGTAATGATAGCTTATTTATTATTGAATTAGTCCTAGAAACCCATACAGAATCATGTCTCCATTAAGATTTTCAAAGCAGAATTATAGACACATTTTCCATTGATGAAAGGTTATTGTAAATGGGTAGTTAACACCTTGTAATATTAGTAGTGACAGATGTTCCTTAACATGTAAATAAAATGAATATAAGACATCACAACCAGAGATTCGCCTTTCCTGATTTAAGCACATTGTTAATTTCACTCTCCCTAATTTGGGTTAACTAAATAATCCCTATTAGCTGTCCCAGTTTTTAAAAACTTCTATATACCCTGTGAGTTCTACTTTTATATAAAACATCATGAAGGGTCTTCCATCCTTGAATCATTTGTTTTGAACAGTCAGTATTGTCACCTTTATGGTTTATAATGGAGAATATAAATTATTGCAGGGGGTCACATTTTAATTCTTTAGATTGGCTTCCATCCCAGTTTTCTCCCTAGGGTAATAATTCTTTTGATGCCCAGTGGAAAAGAGTTCCATTTAAATAATTTTCCAACTGAGTCTATTTTTGTTGTTTTAGTAAATTTAATCAGTTTTTCCTCAAGGGTACCATCCTACGAGTTAATCCCATCTCTTTTAATTTCTTTCCTCTTCTTTACTGGGCCCCAAAAGTACAATTTATATTTTTCTCCCCTAATACTTTATAATCAGTCTTCTTATTGCTCCTTTCAGAGTGTTCCAAGCTAAACTAAGGTTAACAGCTCCTTTATTAATCCCTATGTGCAATTATAACTCTTTAACTTTTTGAACAGAGATTATCAGTTAATAGAGATAGATTGAAATCTCCCATTCCTTTTCGTCCTTATAAAGAAACCTCTTAATGATATCAGGATAGGATTAGAAACAATAATTGCTGTGACCTATTACTCCTGGTCTAATAACAAACCACCACTGAGATTCTGGTGAATTGCAAAAGGAAGATGTTTTTATTTGGCACTCTCCCCCTCCAAGCAAGGCATCATCTTCAGCAATCTGGCTGAGCAGCAACACGCAAGCCACAGGTAGCAAATCAACACAATTGTTTCACATTGGGCCTACATTCTCTCTGGGAAGCCTTGGCAGAAAAAAATTCTCTACTACGTTTCTGACTTCAGACGAGCTTCTCAGCGAGATTGAGTGCTGGCTGGTAGAGGGAGCAGCTCTGCAGGTTGCTGTATTTGAGAAGACACTGCAGCTTCACTTTGACACTAGCCCTATCATATAAAAAAACTATTAGTCTTATGTCACATTCATTATGGTCTATGGCTCAGCAACATTGGCTTTAGCAAAATGTTCACAATATAGAACAATTACTTGCAACTAGCAGAAACAGTAAATGCATCTTCTCAACATAGGATCATAGAAAAGGAGAGCTGGAAGAGACCTCACGAGATCATGTAGTCCAGCCCCCTGTTTAAGGCAGGATCAGCCCTGACTAAACCATCACAGGTAAATGTCCTGATCCCTACAGCTCATCTCCATCCTCTCTATTATAGCCCTTGCTGCATTTGAGAACTGTTACCAAATCCCACTCCTCAGTCTTCTCTTCTCCAGACTAAATAACCCTAGGTCTTCCAGCCTTTCCTCATAAGTCTTGCATCCCAGGCCCCTAACTATTTTTGTTGTTTTGTGCTGGACTCTGTTCATGCTATCCACATCGTTCTTGAAGTGTGGGGCCCAAGACAGGGCAGAGTACTCCAGGAGAGGCCTCACCAGTTGGCCATTTTCCTCACCCTGAATCTACAGGAGTCTATCGAGTACAATTTGCTTAGAAGCCTCCACCCCTGTGATATTCTCATTATTTCATTCACCAGTGTGGCCTCTTTTCCAATGCTTGTGGTTCTAGCTTCAGTCACCACCAGCATGGGTCCCTCAAGTTTCTGAGCCATCTCATGATCAGACTTTCAGAAATATGCATCCTCTCCAAAACCATCATTAATAACTCTTCTTCTTGTGGTCACTTTGACATACCCCTTACACTAGGGAGCCAAAACATGTACACTCTTCATATTTGACTGGGAGGTGTTTCCCCCATCTACTGAGCAAATAAAAAGGCTCACTGGTGAGACAGCTACAATGTTGCCACAGCCACTCCCTTAAGAATTATGAACAGGGGCTTTGGGCCCATCAGTATAAGTATCACTGACACAAAGGGTTAATAAAAATGCTGGCTCATAGTTAGAGTTCTAATTACCCATAGTGGCTGCAAGGCAGTAAAGACTTGTATCAGCCATTGCTTCTGCTCCTTTTTCTGAGCTACTGCCTCTAAAGTCAGCAACCTGCAGCTGGGCCACTGCCTATTGCATAAGCTTATGCTGCTTTTCAGCTATTCATTTTAATATTGGGCTTGGGTCCTCATTATTTCAAAAGAGCCACCCCATCATCACAAGCTTTTAGGGGGGTGCTGTTCAGGCATAGCTTTATTCTGGAGTTAGGTCATGCACTCATTGCCACTATGTGGGATTACATCATTCCTGAGCTTGCAACTGTAACAAAGGACTCCTACCTCTGTTGCTGGAAAGTGCCCAGCAGCCAGATATGAAGAGTCACTGTGGCCCTTTTGCCTGGCTCTGTGGGGGCCCCCAAAGCGTGGCCCCTGGCATGGTCACTTCTATTGACCCCCCAGGGACAGCCCTGCCTCTGAGGCATGGATGTGGCTGTGTGGGTGGCTGGAGAACACAATTATAGACCCTAAGGATCACGAGGCCTTCTTTAGGGCCTACAGGGCTGGCCTAATGCAAGATGGGCAGGGATAGGGCCTAGTCATCCTAGGAAAGCGAACTAGGGTGGAGAAGCGTTGAGGACTGCTGTGAGGAAAGGCACCAAAGGAGCTATTTTGGCCTCTAGAGGCTGTCTCCCAAGGTAATCATATTAAGGTTAAGGCATAGAAGGCAAGAGACAGGTCAGGGAGACTGGAGAGTGCAGCTGGCAAAAAATGTCAGGTGCTGGGGTGGGACCCCTGAGCCCGCTACAGGAACTAACCACTACAAAATCCATGACCAGATACAAAAGCCAACCATTGGTTCAGCAACAGAAAGCAATGTACTTGTTAGTAAATCAACACACACACATCCTTCATTGGACCAATAGAAGTGAAATCTGCTCCTGCCTCCAGGCAGGCTTGTCTCACAGAATGAGTCCTAAGGACCAAGGATGGAATCTGATTCCACTGCATGTACCCAAATAGCCCCTGCCTCACCATGTAGCTGCTGTGTATGGCACTTAAGCACAGTTTGCAGTCTTATTACGCGTGCAGTTTGTGCAATATTCATGTAATGATATAGATTACATGCCTGGACATACACTTCATATAGCTCCCTCCAAACATCTAAAATATTAATTTCTCTGCTCCTTAGTTTTTTTCCCCTCAAGTTTTTAGATTTTTCCATAAATATTTATATTCCATTATATATTTGCCTCTCTGAATGAAAGCAAATCTCGTCTCACTATGACTGACTTGTTTGGAAGAACTAGTTTCAGCTGGAGCTGAAGAAATTTTACTATAAACCTTAGGGTTATTAGATCTGAGGCCCTTTTGATGCATATTTCTTCTTGAATCCTTCATGACACTCTTGCCAATTATTTCCCATGAAGGTATTTCTCCATCTCCTAGGCTGAACTTTTTTTTTCTTTTTTTAATGTTTCTTTTCTGAGGGTGTGGTTCACTTTTTTTTCTCTCTTTTTCTAACATATCGATTAACCAATAGCTGTGAAGTGCACTTTCCTGGATAATATTAATCTATTTGGAAGTATTTTATCCTTTGGGGTTGAAAAATCCATGAAACTGAGGTCAAAGAGCAAGAAAAGATTACAATCCAGCAGCTCTTCTGTGTGACCTCTAGTGCACTCTGCCAATATATTTTTACAGAGAACAGATGTTGCTAGAGAATCTCATGCACACACATTGCAACCATCTATGGCCTACAGCTTCTGCCGCTACTTCCACCCAGAATTAAGACATAAATAAACTATTGCTATTAAGTTGCTGCTATTTCTCTGCTGCTGCCTTTATACCAAATAAAAATGAATATATCAAATCCCTGGGCTTGGCTAAGTCTAACATTAGATTACCATACTTTGCTGTTAGCTATTTTCAGTATCACTTCTTTTGGCTTTTTATGCTGTTCTGATAAACAGTTTTCAAGTATGAATACATTCTGCATATCAAGCCTCTAAACAAATATCATAACCTGGGCATCTCTCTATCTCTAGGCCTCTACAAGAAGAAATGTGACTCCATCCCTCCCAAAACTATGGGCTTCATCAATTTTCTAACAATAAGCTTAGCACCAAGGAGGAATCTTCTTCAAATTTTGAAGACCTGAGGAAAAACACAGTGGTACCTAAAAGCTCATGTATGTCCCTTCCAACTACATAGTTAGTCCAATAAAAGATCTTCCACAAAAATCCTTGTCCCTCACACTTTGCTTGGACCATCATGGCTACAACATCACCCCAACACTACCAATCCAAATGATGAGCACCTGAAGTAATAATTTGCAAATGTAGTGGTCTGCAACTCTGACTAAAAACCTAAGTTTAATACTCCATCAAAGATAGTTAGATAAATGCAGTGAATGTGTAGGTTGTTGGTATTTCCTACTTCTCTACCAGCCCCAGCATTGATGCAGGTCAAGAGGGTCTTGGGCTAGAGATTGCCAGAGCATTAAGTGTTCCAGGCATTCTCCCAAGATATCCTTGCTGTGGAGTCTATAAGCAGGTTAGCATGGCCTCACATCAAGGATCTCCTCATCAGTGAGTTTTCAGACCAGTCTCTGCTCCCTTTGCACTGCCTGAGTGGCACAAATGGAACAAAGGAGTGGCAATGCGTAGGGGATGCACGCGGGTGCATATGTACCCCCTGAGAGAAGCACCACTGCCAACACCACCAGCAGCATCCGTGGGTGGTCACCAATCACCACTAGCCACCGCCAAGACTACCGGTGGTGTCTGTAGGTGGTTGCCGACTGCTGGTTGGCACTCGCCATCCCCCCACCACCAACACTGCCGCAGCTGCCTGTGGGAGCTCCCCTCTCACCACCACCATGCCACCACCGCCTGTGGGCAGTCGCCATGTCACCCCCATCCTCTGGTGGCATTCATCATTCATATAACAAGGAGTACCAAGTAACTTCATCAAAGTTGTTCTATAGTTACTTAGAATTGCATCACTCTGACTTAGTCTCCAAAACAGGCTACTCGGAATATGCATGTGGAATAAATATGACTCTAGGCTTCTATAGCATAATTTCATGAGATTACAGCTTCAAGTGAATTACTATATGTTTTCTTTTGCTTCCCACCAACTTATTTCCCACCCCCAGCAGAATGAAACCATTTTTCCATCTGATTTATTTTAACATAGATCTCCTCTAGCCAGAGGCTAGTTAGCTAAATGTATATCCAATTTGAATTGTTCATAGCTTTACCCATTAAAAGTCACTTGTTTCTCACCTGCTAGGTACTATGAAAAGTTCTTAGTACTTAGGGGTCAATCCACTTTCTGTTAAAGGTGCAGCAAATAAACACAAATGCAAAACCCACAAAACAGTGCTACTCTCTTATAAAGATTCTGAGAGCATATGCCACTTTTTTTGGCAACACTTTTAAAACCTGTCATTCCAGGAAACCACACCATGAGGTAAAGGAGGCAGGGCTTAACAACGTATCAACTGCTCTATATGTACATCTCTACCATATGGTAGGTCAGCTTCTATTTTCTGCAGGGTGGGTCTGTGAAAAAAGAACTATTATGGGGAATAGCTGATGTGCTATAAAGCCCTTCTTTTCTTTACCTCATAGTCACTTGTGGGAACTCGTGACCTAAGTAACTACAATGTTATAACCTCAGAAATTTGCAGGGTTTGAGTTATTTTCTGTATTATATCAAGAGAAATATTAGGTCACACTTCAGGAAATTGTGTTATCTTTACTATTTATCTTTTAAAGAAAAAAAGACATCACTGGAACAACTTTTTGTTTAAAGACTTTATACCGTATCTTCAATTGCTCTAAACTAGAGTAGTTCCACTGAAGTTGAAAACCATTAGTTTTCACTAGCTGAGAATCATAAAGCTGCTTTATTGTTATTATTTGTTGGGGGGGGTTTCTTGTGCCAGTGTCCAAAAAGCTTAAATAGGATTCATAGCCCACTGTATAAGATTGAGAATATGCATATAGTACCCAGCCTCAAAAGCATACATACCATTCTTGTCAACTTTCCTTCAGTTCCAGGATAGCTTGGCTGAAAGTACTATAAAATTCAAGCTTTTGTTTTGTTTCAATTAAGTCAGTTTTTAAGCAAACATGGATTTAAATTAGAAGTTTAAAGACTAGTATTAGTTTTTGTGCACTTATGAAATGGTTCAAGAAGTTCAAAGACAGAACTTTTGATTTTTCAAGGTTCATCACCTCCATCCCTGTCTGCAAATCTCATCACCACTGTTTTTGTATATGACATTTCAGATAGAAGATTGTACAGAAGATGAACTTGGTCTGCTGACATCAGGGGGCTGCAACTGAGTCTCTCAAAGTGTAACATACTTTATTCTGAAGAGCTGCAGTAAACTGATATCCTAAACAGATCTCACTCTGAAATCCTTAATTTAAGACATTCTGGAGAGTGCTAACTCCTTGACTGGTAAAAATGAATACCTACAAATAACAGCACAGATTTACTTTGGGATACAAGTAGAATACTTCAACATCTTGACTTATTAATGACTGCAAGTTCCTAAGGAAGAAATCCTGACTTGTAGTCAATGACCAAGTACACCACCTGTGAGAGCTGGTTCTCTCAGACGGTGGCTTTCAACCTTTTTTCATTTGCGGACCTCTAAGAAATTGAATGGAGGGGAGGATCCATCTGCAAATTTCACATGGAGGTGCAGACTCCTTTGAACTGTAATTGTGGGTATTCACATACTTTTGATCATTCATAGCCTCTTTTGCAGACCCTTTAGACATATTCTGTGGACCTCCGTGGGTCTGCAGCCCACAGGTTGAAAATCAGTGCTCTAGGAGGACTTGAGAAGAAATTTACATAATTTCTCAGATGTGAAAAGTAGGGTTGATTTTTTTGCTTCAGGGTGGAACTGACTTAGGATGGACATCACAACGTGAGGTTATCTGGCATAAGCCCTTCCCTTACCACCCAAGCTCACAAAAAGGAGAAAACGAAATGAGCAAAGGACCACAATCTAAGCATTCCCACTCATATTACATTGCCTTAGCAGCTTTTTTCATTGCCCCATACCCTCTATGATGGATTTGCATGGTGCATGATTCCTTGCTCCTTCACTGCACAGTGCCCCATTCCTCTCAGTGCTCTTGCTGAAAACAGGAAATGACATAGAAAAAGAACTTCAACAGGATCCTCATGGACATGTTACATTATCATGGCTAAGTTCTTTTGTGCCAACAGCTTGCTTAGTGCCACATACTAAGAGATCATAAGATGGTTTGAATGATGTCAAATGCCTGCCCTCCTCCCCACTCTGCCCCAAAGATAGAGTCCTCCACCTTCCTACAGCCCTGCTTACACCGTCTCCTACATGCCTGCTGACCTGGGCCAATGAATTGGCAAAAGGCTATTTTCCAATGTTTATCACTTATAGGACTTAGTTATGGTAACTTCCAGGCTGAGCAACCAGCCCACACAAAAAGTCAGAGACATGACCATTGCTTTTCCCTGGCATCTCCCTTCCAGCTTTTCCTCTGAAAAGCTCCTCCCAAGTTCCTTTCCAGAGATCACTACCATGCATCATGAGCCATTTTAAGGAGATAACTTCAATGTAGCTCAGTATTTTCCTGCCTACTGAGGCATTCACTTACAATCGGGCTGTCCTTGCCACACAAGGCAGTCCAATGGAGAGTGTGTGGATACCTTTAAGAGTGTTGTGTATAAGTTGTTACATTTACTTGCGGATTGAAGAGAACAGCAGTATAGTAGGCTAGCACTGCTCTCTAAATAAGCAAACTTAATTTTTTTATAAGCTTAATTCCTTTGTCTTTTGAGAAGTATACATTGTACCAGCAGTGGGGTGCAAAGAAAGGCAGAAAAATGGAGAATCTCAGAATTCCAGAAGAATTAAAGCTTTCCAGCAATGCAGTAGAAAACTGGAAGAAATTTAAGCAGGGCTTCACCATATATATGATGGCCCGAGGAACTATAGAGAAGGAAGATCCATTCAATGTCGCTATTTTTTAAAAAATATAACAGGCCCAGAAGCTCTGTTGCTTTATAATAACTGACAACTGTCAGAAGCAAAACAGAAAAGCCATGGCACAGTAATAAGGAATACTGTATACCACAACAAATTGAAACCTTTGAACTATATAATTTCCACATGAGATAGCAGAAAGAATGGGAGACAATAGAGGAATTTGTCAAACACCTCAGACTGCTGAGCCAGACATGCAACTTTGGAGGTTCCTAAAAGAGTCCATGATTAGAGACCAAATAATATTGGGTATAAGGGATACGAGTCTCAGGCAAAAATTACTAAAAGATCCTGAGCTTAATTTGGAAAAGGTGGTTAGAATGTGCCAAGTGGATGAGATAATACATGCCAGACTGCAGAAGCTGAAGGAAAAACAGAACAAGCTGAACTAGACAGGATTACAAAACTGCGAACACCTAAGGCAACACACAAACAATACAGAAAGGAGGACCTTGCTATGAAGCAGGCAAATGGAGCCCAAAGAGAAATGCTTGAAAAAACAATGGTCTGCTGCAGATGCTGTGGGGGTTACCACAAACCCATTCAATGCTCTGCATTTAAGTGCTGCAACAAATGCAAAAGATTTAATCACTTTGCAAGAGTTTACCGAAAGGAGCAGGATGCATCACACAAAAAACAACAGGTGCATGCTATATGCAACAAGGAGAAGGAAGAATTCCTCAATGACACAACGCAAAAAAAATTCATTCTTCTGCGGTTTAGAAAATTACCCTGGACACCAGAGGACTAATGGTAACTTTTAAAGAAGATACAGGGGCACAGGGCAATGTAATACTGTCATGATGAGAAAGCCGGCGATGGCACGAACCAAAAACCAGCAGGAACCAGCAAAGGAAAAAGGGGAGCTGCGTTTCTGGAGCAGATGCTCGATGAAGATAGAGCGGCCCTGGAGGGAGACTGAGGTGGGGAGAGACCTGAATGAAAACAAGGGAGGGGCCGGGACACACTGGAATGTGACGAGAGCGGATTGGGATTGTGCAGGCAAAGAGAAGTTGGCATGCTGGGGGGAAGAGCGAGAACAATGTCAAGCCAGGAGATACCAGCTGAAGAAGCACTGCCTGGAGCACAATCTGGAAGCAGATGCAACTCTGGAAAACAGAAGGCTAGCTGGGAAGAAGCGGCTGAGCCTCACAGTGACGAGTAAGATTCTTCTTATTTTTTTTGTCTATTGAAAAAGTTCAGTAGACTAGACAGAATACATCACGAATACCAAAACACATTATTAAAAAAATGAAAACTAAACCTGTGTACTATGCGAATAAGAAGGTGAGACTTAGGACATACACTGGAAACATAATTGCAACCAAGGGTGTTTATGCACTGCATGTTAGACACAAGGGTAATATAGTAAAATTTCAGTTTGTAATAGTCCCAGGAAAGCTAGTGCCAGTTACTGGGTTGAGAAAGTGTAAAACTCAAGGTTTGATTAAGATAATGGATGCCACTGAGGGACTAGAAAGCAAGAACACACATTTTATGATGTATTTCAAGTCACGGGGAAACTGTCAACTGAGTACAGGACAGATTAAGAGAACCAAATACTCCCACCATACATGCTACAAGATGTTCCCCTTGTACTAAGGGAGAAACAAAAATGGAATTAGATAGATTAGTTAACATGGACATAATAGAAAAAGTGGAGCAACCAACTGCTGGGGTTCATTCACTGGTCATAATAATAATAAAAAAGATTGTGTCTGGATCCTAAGCAAATGAACAGGTACATCAACAGGGAGTATTTTCACATTCTCACCAGGGAAGAGGTTTTTGGTAATGTGGCAGAAGCTAAATATTTCTCCATTTTGGATGCCTCTTCTAGGTTTTGACATGTGCCCTTAGAAGAGCAGTAGATTATGTACCTCCAATATTATGCCCCTCAGAAGTTACTGCTTTTGTAGGCTTTCTTTTGGACTGTGTTCTGCATCTGAAGTATATTACAGAAAGGTGCAACACATCTTTGACAGTCTTGATGGAACTATGGTTTATATTGATGATGTCTTAGTTTGGGGAAACGCTACGGAAGAACATGATGCTAAGAAAGGTTCTGGAAAGAACTCACAGAGAAGGTTTGAAACTGAACGAGCAAAAATGCAAATTCAAAAAATAATGTAACTGAGAGAAAAGCTTTCTGAGAGATGGGTGGAGATTGATCCTGCCAGGGTTATAGCCATTACAAATGTAACTCCCAAACACACACTGGGTTATGTATTGTGTTTTGTGTGTGTATGTGCATGTGTTCTGATATGGGCAAAATGCCCCTGGTGTTCTGGCCATGTGACAAGCTGGGGCCTGTATCTGGGGAAAGTATGCAAAATGGCCAGAGAAAGCAGGAGATTCTCCCCTTTATGAGCTGCAAGCATCAAATGACCAGAGGAAGCGGGAGATTCTTCAGGCAGACTGGAAGTAAGGCTGGTATGTGTCCCTCCCCTGATTGGACAAGGCTTGGATATATACGTATATAAGAATAACTCACTAAGGTTCTGAGGCTGTTATTCATCCACCTGCTGAGAGCTGCACAGCTATGGTGGGAGGGAGTCTGGTTTGGAATTTGAGACTCCTATTTCCTCCCTCTTTCTTTTCTTTTTTTCTTAAGTGAGTTAGCACCGGGGGGTGTTACTCACTGAAGCAAACTGCCCAGGAAAGCAGAGGCTGCAGAACAGGGTGGGCCACCCAGACCATAGTCCAACCAACATTTAGCACAGCAATTCAAACACAGCCTGCCTCTCTCTCTCCCTCACACACACAGAAGCAGCCGTGCTCTGCCACCTGCAACCCTTTCAGGATGGAAGAGTGACAGCCCCCTGAAGCCAATGCGCCAGGCCCTGCTCATCATAATAAGAAGCAAGATGTGAAAACATTTTAAAAATGTGACAAACTGAAACAAAAATGGTATTATGACAGGAGTTCCAGGGAGTTACCACAACCGCACAAAAAATTTCAGAAGGATGAAGGTAGAAACAAAAAGCACTAGTTTCCCATCAAGTAGCTCCCAGAACCTATCAAGTACTCACACTGACAGGACAGATGCTAAGAAAAAACAGACAACGCTTGCAGCTCATAAAGGAGAGAAAAAAAGCAGCATCATGAGATCCACCAAAGGAAACAGAGATAACATCAAAACAACACAAAACAACAGAGGAGATTGAAAATGACACAGAAGTAGAGCCTGGGGGGGATGGGGAGTGAAATGGGTCCTATTCGATTCAGATTCGGATTCGGCCCAAATCAGGGACAGTGATTTGATTCGTTGGTTCAGATCACTGTCCCTGATTCAATTCAGCCGCATCCAAATCTGAAGATTTGATGCTGATTCAGAGAATCAGAAATTCAGACATAGACACAGCTTTAAAAGCTTTTTCTACAATACCTTGAGATAGAGGCGTGGCTTGTGATGGCTGCAATGCTGGGGCGCCTGGAGCATCCCACTGGAGTAGGCGGGGGGGGCCTCCATGTGCTTGTCGGCAAACCAGGATGTGGACTGCCAGTACTTCTGATCCACTTCTGGGTTTTCTGTGGAGCACGCAGGAGGGGCCCCCCAGACCCCCCTGGCTCAGCAATCGTCCATGGGGGACCCCGGGTGCCCTCTCCAGACCCAAGACGCACCAATCACTGAGCCAGGGAGGTGCAGGGGTTCCCCAGGACACTCCCCGGTACAACCAGAAGTGGATTGGAAGTGCTTCTGGTCCACTTCTGGGTCTGCTGCCAAGCATGTTGGGAATGTTCCATGCACCGTAGCAGTGCAGCACTCATGAGCCCCTATACATATATAGGTATGTATAAAAAACATTTAAAGCTGTCTCTGTCTGAATCTCCAAATCTTTCTGAATCTCTCTGAATCAACTCAGAGGTTCCAAGTTGATTGAGAGAGATTAAAGTGTCCTCTGATTCAATTCAGATTCAGAGACTTGGCCACTGAATCAGGCCAAATCTCTGCCAGATGGAATCAGGGACTGAAGCTTTGCACAGCCCTAGTAGAGACATCTAAAGAAGGAAACCAAACAAGTACTGAACTAGTAAGGATTGAGAATGCAGAGAAACTGAGATCACTTAGAACCAAAGAACCAACACAAAGACTAACAGAGACCTGTTAAAATGTGCTTTAACTATGGGTTGAACTAAACTACTAGGGCTATGTGAAGCTTCAGGTGGTGATTCAATTTGGAGGAGATTCAGCCCAATTTGGTGGCTGAATCTCCAATTCCAAGGAATCTCCAATTCCAAATTGAATCGGGACCAACTAAAAGGCCCGCATCAATTTAAAGCTCTCCAAATCTTTGGAAAAGATTCAGAGAGCTTTAATGATTTGGGTAGCCCCCAGTGGCCACAGCAGGGAACTAGAGCCAGACTCTGAGCTAGTAAGTAAAGGGGGCTGGGGGAGGCGGGGCTGAGGGAGGGAGGGTGCACCCATCTGGTTTGGTATAGGCACTCTCAGTAAGTGTGTGGACTATAAAGTAATTGAGGCCACATTTTCCCAATTTTTTCATGAGGACTTCATGGGAGACCAAGTCAAAGGCTTTTTTGAAGTCCATATGACATTGCCCTCATTTCCCTCATGCAGGTGGCAAGTGAGCTGATCATAGAAGGAAATGAGGTTATCTGGCATGACCTGCCTGTAACGAAGCCATGTTGACTATTCTTAAGAATATTGCCTTCTGCACACCTGTCTATAATGGATTCTTTGATAATTTTCTCCAGGATTTTACCAGGGATTGAGGTCAAACTGATTGGCCTATAGTTTCCCAGGTTCCCCTTTCTCCCTTTCTTAAAGACAGGCACCACAATGGCCTTCTGGGACCTCTCCCAAATGCCACGAGTCTTCAAATAACTTTGCCATTGGTTGTGCGATGACGTCGGCCAGTTCTTTTAGCACCTTTGGGTGTAGTTCATCTGGTCCTGCTGACCTGTAGATAGCCTCTTGTGGAAGTCAGCTTTCCTAAAATCAAGGATTTCTACTTTCCCTGACTTATGGGAAAGTGATCATCTCATGGTCACTGCCACCCAGTTTCTTTTCAATCCTCAGGTTGCTCACTAGATCATCCCCTTTGGCCAGAACCAAGTCTAGGTGTAGATTGCCCCTGGTTGGCCCATGAACTTCTTGTGTTAGATAGAGCTGCTCAATGCAAGCAAGGAAGCTTTTTGAGTGATCAGATCTGGCTGTACTCATCCCACAAGATGTCTAGGTAGTTGAAATCACCCATGATGACCATGCTCTGAGACTGTGCAGCCTCTGCCAGTTCTCCAGAGAATTCCTGATTGAGCTGTTCCTCTTGGTTTGCAGGTCTGTAATAAACTCCTACAATTAAATCCACTTCCCCATGCTCTCCCTGTATCTTGACCTAAAGCATCTCAAGTCACCCTTCTTTGTTTCCAATCTTCACTTTTATGGAGGTGTAATGTTCTTTCCTTCCACCCTTCACCATCCTTCTTCCCAACATGATCCCTCCTATACAGAGTGTATCCTCCTATGCCTGTGGTCCAGTCATAGGTGGAGTCCCACCAGGTCTTCATGATCCCTATGAGATTGTATTGGTTGTTGGTTAGCAGGAGGGCCACTTCCTCCTGCTCATTTGGTGCATCCTGCTTATGGTGTTAGGGTACAGGCAACTAAGCCTGCCATTGGAGGCCCTAGGCTTTTGGGTGAGCTGTGGAATAACCTGTCCATTGTCTGATGTTGAAGAAAGCTTCCAGTTGTACCCTGGGATGCTGGTTTTGAAGATGCCATTCTTTGGGTTTGTGATAGTGGTTGATGGCCCATTCCCTGGTGATCTCAGTTTAAAGCCCTATCCAGGAGGTCCGCCATTCTAGCTGAGAAAAGCTTCTTCCCTTTTGGCATGAGGTAGATGCCATCCCTTTCCAAGAGGCCACAGTCCCAGAGATACATGCATTGGTCTAAGAAGCTGAAGCCCTCGTGGTAGCATCTGTTTATTTCTATGCATCTATCCCTCCCACAACTGGGAGGACTGAGGAGAAAACTACCTGCACCCCTGACACCTTGAGCCTAGCCCCGAGAGTCCTGTAGTTTCTCATGACCTGGCCAGGGTTGATCCTGGTCATGTCATTCATACCCACGTGGATGAGGAGCATGGGGTAGTGGTCGGAGGGCTGGACAAGTTTTGGGATCCTTTCAGCCACATCCTGGATGCAAGCCCCTGGGAGGCAGCAGACCTTAACTGAGAAAAATGTGAATTTATCATTTTAATGGAAAAACATGTGGATTTTCCACCTTTGATAAGAACTCTCTGCAGGCTGGCAGAGATCCCATCTGCAAGGAGCTTGGGGGAGCAGGAGGATGGTGTTTAGGAAGGGGGCACCATGTGCATGTGTGAATGTATGCTTGCACGTGGCTGCTAGGCAGCCTAGAGAGCAGCTACCACAAGTAAGTTGGGAATGGGAGGGTGAGGAGGATTAAGGCCCCCATAGGGAGGGAGGGACTTGGGCAGGGCTGGGGCTGGGGCTGCTGCCCAGCCAGGTGGTGCATGGGGCTTGGGGCCTGAAGCCAGAATGAATGACCACAGGGCACTGGCAGGGAGCAGGATGGCACCACAGATGATTCATCTGGGGGTGGGGAGAGCTGGCTCTCTGCTGCTGCACGCACTCCCCTACCCCGATCTGTGCACATTGTGGGCTGCCCACTGTTGGATTAGGCTCCCTGCCATGCTGCCCACCCTCCCCGGGACCCAGCAAGGCAGGACAGTGTGGAGCTAGGTGGGGAAGCTCCTTGCTGCTGCAAGCTCTCTGCTGCCCCAGCAAAGTGCCCCCTGCCTACCCAGCAGCAGTGGCGATAGTGATGTGGAGTTGTGCCCCTCAGTGCTGCCAGGTGGGAAGGAGTCACCTTGTTAGGGTGGCATGGGGCTTGCAGCGTTGACACCAAGCTTCTCCGCCTCGCCCCACTCTACCCTGCAGCACCAGGTCCCACTCACTGGGCTGTGGAGTCTCCAGACAAAATGCAGCAGGGCAGATAGCCTGAGCCCACAACAAGCAGTCAACACTTGCTCCCTTGAACAGGCTCCACTCTGGCCATGCTGTCCATGGAGGAGAGGGATCCAGGCTCCATGCTCTGCTCTACCACAGCAGCCACCTCCTCCCATGGGTAGTAGCCAGGGCTCGGGCACTGCTGCTGGGGGTATGAGGCTACAGACCCAAGTCCCAGGCCCTGTAGCCCTGGCAACTGGGCCCCCCCCTCTGTCAGGGCTGGGGGTGGGCAAGGGGTACCAGCAGTGCCAGGGATGGTGAGTGAGGGGCATAAGCAGGACTGGGGGCTGGGGGTGGGGAGTCAGGGGCATCAGCAGTGCTGGGGGACTGTGGCTTGGGAGTGCGGGGCCTGGACATGAGTCCTGGTGAGTGAAGGAGTCAGGAAGAGCTCTGATTTTCCATGATCAAAAACCCAAAGTCAACATGAGTCCCTGACTCATTACTATATTTCTCCTACAATGGCCAGTACAATGGGGTCTTGTATTCACTGGGACCTCCAAATGCTTCTGTAAGATAAATAATGATAATTTGGGTTCAATGAAAATGAGATAACTCCATCTGGAAGTATTTTGTAGACATACAAGAGAACAGTAATAATGCCAATGCAGCTAGAAATATTAATTCATAATAATCATCTAAACAGTCATTGAATATGCCTGATAAATGGATTATATCTCCTAAAATCATACATTTCTTGTAACAGAATAGATAAAACTGATTTACCAACCTATTTCCTTTCTCTTTGACACAATTCATCTCTCTCTCAGGTTGTGTACTAAACACCAGTGAAATAAATGTTAGCTGTTATAGAGTTAAATCACATCTTTCGGTATTTTCTCAAATGCCTGATGACTTAACACATATATTTAATTTTTTTTTTTTAACAAACAGCTCTCATTTGGGAGTACAATGTAGCCTAAAACACATCCTCACATAAATATTATACAGAAGAACTCCTGCCTATTAAAATAAAAAGCTACTTATTTCAGCACACCCCACAGAAAGGGAAAGTTGTCACTTTTATAATAGAATCCAAATCCCATTTATTTGTTTCAGTTGGTATCCATATGAATCAAAGGGCTCACTGGTAATCTGGGATTCATGGGGTTGCATCTAAAAGTATGTTACAAAATCTGCTGTTATTATGGCATATAAAATACCATTTTCCAAGATACTCTGTGTGATGCAGCTCACCTGCAGACTGTATTTCACTTGAGAATGGATTGAACAGTATCAAAGATGCAAGGTCTTTATGCATACAGGAAAGGAAAGACATTAGGAGAGGACTATCAAGGGGGTCAGTGAAGCAAAAGGCCAGCTGATGGCCAATCCATTGATGTAAGTTCGGTGGTAGGTAATCTTGAGAAGCACCCCCTTTTAAATACATCCTGCATCATCTTGGCTCAGCCTTGTCACAAATCCATAGAACTCAAGATGGTCAAAGGGAAGGCCCTACATCATTGCTCTCTTCGACAGCCTTCTCACCTCCAGATCCCTCTGGTTCAAGTAAGCTCAAGATGCCAAGGGAATGATGTGCCTTTTCCTCATCCCATTCACTATTTTCTCCAATCCTACTATTCACTGTCCTTCCTCCTGCATAAACCTGAAACCTACAGTAGCCCTCTACAGAAACCAAGGAGATGAAAATGAATGGCAGTGCTTTGGGGAGAGCTGAGCCCCCACCACCTCGCACATTTTGAGGATTGCTGCTCACGGAATTCCCTCTGTGCATGGTGAGCAATCCAGGCCACGATGTAGAATTGTTAGGAAATAAACTGTTTTCTTTTATTATATCACATAGGATCAGGAAAGGAAAGACGCTTTCAGGACATGCAAATTCAAATCTCTTGCTGCCTATGATTCAAACCTGGAGGAAAATACATCTCTTTAAGCCCTTGTAGTTTTTGGAATTCTCTTTGAAAAATTCTCTAGCACAATTCCTTGGAGCATATTCATTCTCTCTCTGTCAGTACCCTCTCCCACAAATTTAACACTTAAAGAACCAGCCTTTTCTCTATTCCATTACTAACTGAAGAAGGCAGAGGCCAAGTGCATTTTAGAATGATATACCTTTTTGAACAGCTTCTCAGGTGTAGGCTTATTCATTTTGTTTCCCTTTGCCACAGACTATTCTGTCTTCCTTAATTTGTTAAAATAACTCTGTTATCCCTCTAGATCAACGCAGAAAGAGTCCTTAGAGAAGCTGGTGCATTGTCTCCCTTGTGTCTGTCCTTGTGCTCTAATGCTGGTGGTATCAGAAAGTATTGCCCCTCCAGCCACTAAGTCCACCATGTTGGTCTAGTCCCCACAGTGTTTATACCATTCCTATATTTTGTACTAGGCTCCTGTACAATCCACAGGGACTGCTCCATCAAAAGTCTTAACAAGGTTTTAAACACTTGTACAAACTTTATTGAGACTTCTGATGGAGCAGCTATATGGGAGAGAGCCCTGCAGATAGCAGCAGCTCATTAGTGACAATGCTGTGAGGATGCCAGCCAATTGGCTGATTCTAATTTTATAGCTGTCACTTACAGGCCAGTAGAATTAACGGCTTGCTATCCAGTACCACTGAAAACTGTTTGCACTCCTAGGGGCCCCATCCAAAAATGCATCAAAGAAATAGGAATCCTTGCACAGACTTCAGTGGGGTTTTGATCAGATCCTTATTCTGGCCTTTGAAATGTTCTCTGAAGCAGAGTGTATTTTTATAGCCCTCTGTAAATATTAAGATTTACTGTATGTGGTAATTTCAGCAGAATATAAGGTTTAATGATGCTGCATGTGTTTGGGTTGTTGCAAGTTCCTATTAATATGTACAATATTTTATCTGACAAACGGAGCTGTGTATAACATCAGAAACCCCAGGCAAGCCCCACATAGGTTGTAGTATTCTCAGTGGAGATACACTTTTGCAAGGCATAACATTTCTTCAGGATAAAAAGAAAGATGGTTTTGAGAATGTGGCACTTATTCAAGTAATTGAAGAATAATGGGCTTATGGTATGGATATGCTGACAGAGATAGTTAGCCATGTTAGTCTGAAGTCAGGCAGAAAGCAAGGTAAATATGCATATTATAGACTAACTGATAAGATATATAGTCAGCATAACCCTTCATGAATTCAGGCTCAGCATCTGATAAAATGAGCTTGATGTCAAGAAAGTTTATGCTTTCTATATATGTCTTATATAGTCTATAAGGTGCATATCTACCCTGCCTTCTGAATGTATATGCTGTGCCATCAGTTATCTCCCTCCTAGCATTGTCCTGCATGGGGACTAGGTAAAATTTTACCAGGGACTGTCTCCTGATAAAAAATATAGCTATATATGCTGCATCCAGAGGAGCATGGCCATGTAGTATGTGGCACCATAGACCTGTCTGCAGCACCACACATCACACATTCAGGTATTCACACTGCAAGGAGATCCCAAGGTCAAAAAAACCGACGTGAAAAAAAGGCAGGGAAGCACACATGGGAGCAGCACACGCCACCCAAAACTGGAGCCTGACCAGCTGAAACTACACTCCAGCTGCTGGCCAGCTCCAAGCAGCAGGATCGCCGTGCCTGCAGCTCCCCAAGGCTCTCAAGACCACAGGTAAGGCTGCTGGGGCCCACACAGTTGCTGGCCTCAGCCTCCCCTACCCCACCCAGGGTAACCTGCCATGTGCTAGAGTGTATGGCACAGGCATTCCCTGGGGACAAGTAGCAGTGGTACAAGGTGTGTCACTACTTCTTGTTCCCAGGGAAACAAATGTCCATGCTCATGTGGACACAGTCTCAAACTCTCAAGATTTGGCAGTGGGAGTTAGATTCCGGGCAACAACATTTTTTTGTATCCTGCCCCCTAATGGTTTCCACCCTCTATATCCACATCTTGTTGACAGCTGTAATAGGACACAGGAAGAGGTACACATTTAAAAATACTCTCACCTAGAAGACCCAAGAAGAAATTCTGTCTGAGATGGAAAGAATGCCTTCTAGGGGGTCTGATAACAAACAGGTTCCTTACATAACATCTGGCTTGGGCAAACACAAAGTCAAAAACAATTTAGGACAAGTCCTACTTTTACTGAATGATATCAATACATTTCTACTAGGAAAAGCATTAATGCCCTTAAGTCTTATCTTTTTAGGGCCAAATTCTGTCACATTTATTCACATTGGGCTCATCTACATGTGCCCCTATGGCGCCGTTGCTACCGTGGTGGTGGCGCACAGTTATTTTTAGCTGCTACATTGCTATAGCAATGCGCTATAACAAGGGAGTACATTGCTACAATGATGTAGGTGCAGCATCACAGTTTGTGCCCACTAATGATACATCACCATAGCACATTGCTGTGATGATGTAGCGCCTCATGTAGATGTGCCCGTTGAGTAAGAATCTACTACACAAAAAGCTGCATTGTATTTGGTATAAATTAATAGAATCCTTAGATCGTTAGTTGGTACCAAATCTATTTTTCTTAATCCTTCTTTTTCACATACAAAACTAAATCAAATATAGATGATTTTCCCAATCAGCCTTCTTATTCAATTTTTTTTTATTACTAATACAAAGAAAATATTTAATAATTCGACACATTTAAGGAATTATTTGCTTTTTGCACATTTGCCTCTTTAGTGTATTCAGATCTCTAGACTCCATCTAAAATGATTTAATTCTGACTAACTTAACTAACTTTTTATATCAATTGTAACATTTTATTATATTGCAGTTTTAGGGCATAAAGGAAATGTTTGGTGTTTGCATAAGATCAACAGTGGAACTGTAGGCGTATTTACTTTTTTATAGAACTGTGGCAACCCTGAAAACACTGTAAAAAGTAATTTTTTACTGCCACCTTGTGGTGTTAGCACATTGTAGTTACAAAAATGACAGGTGTTAAAAAAAGAATCGACCTTTCATGAATCTTGCTCGCTCAGAACAAAATAGACTAATAAACATATACAAATTACTGACAATTGTCTGGTAAGTGCAGTTGGTCCAGTTTTATCCTCGATACACAATGCACTATCACAATAAACCAGTTTATTACTTTTTGTTTACTGGCTCTTCTCACACTCAGCTAACATAAAGGGGAGCCAACTGTTAACCCACAGATAAAGTTAAGTATGCACATGCCTGCTTATAGGACTGTGATCTTAGAAAGTGTCATTCTGGGACATTACATAAACTGGAAAACTCTGTAGTAGTATGGAGCCAAACCATAATGCTCCAGGCAATTATGCTTTTGGTGCCTTTGATGTATGTTTCCTTTGTTTTATTATTTTATATTGGCATTCACTGCCATATTTCTGTTTTAACTTACTTTTGAAATCATCCTTGTAAGATATTTTTAGTAAAGCTGCATGTGAATTGAATGTTAAAAAGAGTTCTTAGAAATAGTAAACTGATATATGAGCGGACTCTCCAATAACTGCTAAAGTTGTGATAATTGTTTTCTTTCCTATAAGATAACAACAGCTTGTCCTTTACTCACTGAAGTAAAGGGAAGTTTGTCATTGATTTCAATAGATCTAAGGCCATGCCAGATAAAGTTTTTTATCTGAAACTCCAAAAGCAGTATACTGTGGAAGCCAAGTATAATTATCCTTGATTTTTATGTATAAGAGGGTAAGTAAAGTTCACACAAGTCTGTTTGTGATCCAAATGTTAAAGCAGCGGTCCCAGCCCTAAAGTTGGATTGGCCCTTACCAACAGGAGTGAAGTTGTATGGGGCATCATGATTTGCTTCTGCAGCAGATCCAGCTAACAGACAATGTAAATTAACTGTCTTTTATTTCTGTAGACTAAGGACTAAATCCTGTTTTACCTTTCCATGCATAAATAGCTGCATAAGTACAATTTTGGGTACATATGCAAAATTTGACATTTATTTGCACTTGCATGTAATATATATTTACTTTGTGAGCATGCATGTGTGTGTGGTTTAGGATAGGGATGTTCAATCCCTGGCCCATGGGCCTGATTTGTATTCAGACTGAAAGGGTTCCCACAGTTCAGGAAATTTGGCAAAATGGGAGCATTGGCAATTAATATTGACACCTTGCTGCCAAATTCCCAAACCATGTGCAAGCAGATCATAGTCAAGCCAGGCCCCTTCCCCTACCATTGCTAAATCAGGGCTGGGCCATGTCACCTCCCCCCAAGCAGCTGAATCAGGGCCAGGCTGCCTTTCAGCCCCCTCTGCATGGCCGGATTGGACCCTACAGTACCTGCCTCACATACCAGATCAGGCCCAATAACCAGACCAGTCCCATGGACATATGAGGCACCATCCATCCAGCCGGTGGGGCACAAAAGTTAAGCACCACTGGTTTAGGAACATTATAAGAAGAGGCATAGCAAGCTCATGCAGTGCCTGGGGTAGGGCCCTCAATGGGGCAGAAACTCATTGAGTATTGAAATCAAGGTGCAGCAAAGCCATTGCGAAACCCTCTCCCTTTTCTGGAGAGTATGTGTATGTCTAGCCCATTGTACTTTGCCACAGGCTGAAACAGAATAAAAAAGTTGCATACTTGCCAAAAATTGCATTTAAACAGCTTGTAAATGCCACTTTGGCATCTAAAGGTGAGATAAAATTGGCCTCAAGTCCTGCCACTTGGCTAAGCTGAAAAAGGAAAAATGACAGCCACTCTTCCTTTGGGCCTGATCCCAAACTTCCTAACATCATGAAAATGTCAGCTGTAAATTTAAAGAAAGGTGGCACCTGAGCCATGATAGCAAGATGCTAAAACTATGAAATGGTGAGGACCCCTCGTCAACGATTCCGTCACCCAACAGGGTTTTATAGATTCTGCTTCCTATCAGGATTTGCTAAGCCCCTTACGAGTATTACGGGCCAGGCTGGGCTCCACGCTTTGGAATGACAGGGTTATGATTTTGCTCTTATTCTTAAACTGCTCACTTGAATCAGCAGAGTCTGTCAGTTCTTCAAAATGAGGGCTACAGCAATGAAAAAGCCCAGCCTCCCTGCTGAAAAAGCCAGCCACTGGCGCTCCAGCTCAGCTCTCCTTACAATTTGCATGTGGATATTGTAGCAACTTCTCATCTTGCCTGCTGTCTCCTCCATTCTCGTGAGCAGGCAGGGGGTCATATTTCCCAACAAGACTCCAGCCATTTGAAGTGATTGGGTGTCTGTTGTTTGTTTATGCTTGCATAATGTAAGCCACGTGCTTTATGCTGCAATATTTGGCTATTTGGCCCAAAGAGAGGAAAAGAAGCAGTAGAGAGGAAATATGGAATTTAGCTGGAATACTTTAGAAACATAAAGGATAGGCCTGCGTGAAGCGGCTAATATTCACTTCGGATTCAGATTTGGCCAATTTGGGGGGCAGTGATTTGATCTGGTAATTTGAATTGCTGTCCCGAATCGATTTGGCCGAATCGCTGAATCACCCAGGCCCATCCCCTTGCTCTCCCAGCCCAGCAATGGCTGCCCTGCCCGCCCCAGCTCCCGGCACTTTGGGGGAAAAGAAGTCCCGACCCAGCGAGTGCGCCAGGCAGGGGGGCAATCCCCACTGCCCCCTACTGCCCTGCGCCATGTTGGGGGTCTTCCACAGCCCTCTGAAGCCCCAAGGCTGCTGTAGGAGCAGTAAGTCCTGGGGCTTTTCTCAGGTTTTTTTTTTCTTAAAGGGCCGCAGCTTGCCTGGGCAGGGCAGCCATGGGTGGGCTAGGGGAGCAAGGGGCAGTTGGAGGGCTTGTGCAGAGCCCCCCTTGCAGCGTGGGGCAGTGGGGGACAGCGGGGATTGCCCCCTCCACTCGGCAGCACCCAGTGAGTACCAGAGCTTTTTAAAACGCCAAGAGCTGGGGCAGGCAGGGCACCCGTGGTGGGGGGCCTGGGGGACCAGGCATGGGATGGGGGATGGCAGGAGACCCCCATGATGCCCTCCTCCAGTGCCCCCTTCCCCTCCCCTAGTACTTACCAGCTTGAAGCCAGCTGCAGCTCCCTGCTGCAGCCACTGGGGACTGACGAAATCATCAAAGCTCTCCGAAGATTCGGAGAGCTTTGAATCGGTTTGGACTTTTTAATTGGTCCCCTGATTCGATTCAGATTCAGAGATTCAGCCACCAAATCAGGCCAAATCTCCTCCAAATTGAATCACCATCTGAAGCTTTACATAGCCCTAATAAAGGATCTAGAGAGCAGTAGAAATAAGGTGAGGCAGTTAATGGACATGCTCAGTAGCTACTCCTGAAGCTGAGTAGGAATCTTTCATTTTGGACAGCCATCAGCACCATACCTAGACCCCTGGTGACCCTGGGCAAACTTTTAGTATCAGGCCCTCCTTCACCAGAGATAATGATAATAATAATAATAAAAATTATGGAAAAATATTTTTTCCATTTTTGAGCCCCCTTTCTGTCCAGGCCTTGGGCAGCTGCCCAGTTCACCCATGCCTGTGTCAATCCCTGACAGTCACCTATAAGGCATCTTCTCATTACTCTCCAGGAGTTAAACCAATCAATGCAAAAGATTGAAAAGCTATAAATGCAGGAGGGACATATAGTGGCTTAGTGACTTATTGATGTATTTGCTGTGAGGTTTGGGTTATAAAACCTGGACTATTTCTGGTACAGGTAAGTGTTATTCCAGCTTTACTAGGGAAGTGTCATTTAGTAGAAAGTTTGCTCCCTTATTTGGTATTGTATGGATAGAGAATAAAAGCTCAGATGGAAGTATTTTTCACCATACAGCTACACAACCAATAGAACCAAGAAAATGTCTGCACTGCAGTCATGGAAGTGACTGCAGTGTAGTATGGAGCTGAAAGGAGTTTTACCCTGAAAGAGTGGTGGGAACAAGCTGTTTCTTTCTCACTCTAGTGGATTGTTGCCACTTTAAAAAATCCAGGACCCATTAGATGGATGGATGTGGTAGCTGTGTTGGTCTGAGACAAGAAGAAATGCAAAAATCTAGAACTCTTGGTTCCAGAATGATACCTTTTATTAGACCAACTGAGAAATTGCAAAAAATTAAAAAATAAAATAAATAAATTCTGTAAACTTTTGGGCTCATGCACCCTTCATTAGGCTCAGGGAAAGTTCAAGATGGTAAAAAGTCCCCTATGTAGGAAATAAAATTCTTTTTTGCACAGAGGATGCAGAAGCTGGAAAACTGTCCCTCTGAGTCCATGAGAGCCTCTTTGTGAGCTTGCTCTTTGTTGTGTAGATCAAGCAGGATTTCTTCCCTGGTAGCGTCAGATGGCAGGCAGGGAGGTGTAGACATCTTTCTTGTTTTTCAGCAAAGAAATTTGTTATCCAAAATCAGATAAAATTCAGCATCTTCCATGTTTCAGGGATGTATGTGGTAGCCATGTTGGTTGGAGAAAAAATATTAGACCCATTAGAGAATACTTAAGTAAATTCAGGAGCCATTAGAATTAGTTGGTATGTAAAGAACCCAAGAAATAGAGATGGGTCCTTATTGTTGAGCTTATGAAATTTCTAAGTTACTTTTAAATTCCGACTGGTTGCTTAACATTTGATTTTGATGCAAATAGTTAACTATGCTATGTAATTAAACTAGTTGATTCATTTTTAATCTCCGTTTCCTAGAACTTTACAATGGGAAGGGCTGCAGAGAGAAAGGAATTTGCTTGTAAAGCAGTGTTCAAGTCCTACTAATAAAGAGAGTGATGAGGAGGGAAGTTAGGGAAAACACCCACAAGTTTGCTGAATGATTGAAAAAAAAATCTTGTGAAATTATTTCACTACACACCAGACTTTCAGCCTCAGGGATGTTTTCCGACTTCTCTCTTCCTCCCACATCCAGGCTCTTATACCGCCTCACTTTCCATAAATCCTCCCCTTTGTTATCTGTTTCCATTCCTAAAACTAGTGACTATGTGTTAGATTTCACTCCAATCTACTCTAATCCCATTAGCTTTTCCCTGGTTTCTTCATTTCTCACCTTTCTTCCTACCAGTTTATCCATTATGCAGTTGCTAAAATACAATTCTCTTTATTGTCTGAATGCTCCAGCCTTATCTTTCTCTAGCTGCTTATCCTCCTCCTTCAAGATTCAGTATAATTTTGCCACTAAATAAGAACCAGCTTTTATATTTTCCTGTGTTTTTCATTGCTTCTTAAGTTCCTTTCCACTGGTTTCTACTACTCCAGGGCTACAAACAGATGTCAGAGTTGTCCTGAGATACACTCTTGTATCCTGGGACAAAGTGATATTGTTCAGATGTCCATATCATTTGTCCTGGGATAAATCTCACCTCACAGGTAAGAAATACTAACAGCTTATCCTGGGACATCATAAAGTGCATTGGAATGGTTCTCCTGAGATTGTGTTATTGAATCAATAGCAGAAAAGTGGCAGTGCTTTTAGATGCTAAGTCCTGATTAGAAGTGCAATGTGTGTACAAGCCAATCCTGGTATCTTTCTGTTCTAAGACAAACAGACGCAGCTTGTCTGGGGATAAATACAACACCTGTTCCTAGCACAAGCACTAGCACATTGCACCTTGTTTCACGTTGCCCCTATAATTGTAACAGTCCTGCATCATGCTCACCTCTGTACAAACATGGAACACAAAATATGCCCCTGCCCCCCAAAAATGAAGTAAAAATACAAGGCAAAAAACAAAAGATGAGTCAGACAAATACAAGAAAACAATGAGACAGCATTACCAACAGCCAAATTGCTGTCAAGATTTTTGAAAGATTTTTGCTCGCAGGATTTTGAAAACATTATTGCAAAGTAGAATTGTAAGGGAGCCTATCTTCACAAAGCACATCTTCAGAAAAAAAATGAAATCACTTTGTGAATGTTGATGCAAAGCAATCACATGTGAACGGCTGCATGGGAGACAGCACAATGTTGCTTCTTTGAAAATGTCAAGAGAGCAACTTAGGCTGGTCATCTCATCACAGCTGGAAGCTGAGCCCTCGGTTGGAGGAGAAATAAAAAATTGTGAAACAACTTTAAAGTGTATATAAACTACTTAGACTGAGAGAGATAATGTAATCAAAGCAAGAGGACTTTATATCAGCATTCTGAATGGTTATGAGTAGGACAAATGCTGAAGAGGGAGAAAAGAAGAAAACCAACCTCAGAAACTGGAGAGAGGATGAAAAAGATCCTCCAAGCATACTGAATTTACTATCAGAGAGGTAGAGGTAGAAGAGCCAGGAGAGGACAACATCATGAAAGGTAAGATTTGTAGAAGAAATGATGGGCAGGTCATGCACGGTGACAATAGAGACTTTGCTGAGTTTAGAAACTTGGCTAGGAGAGGTCATTATGGACTTTAGCAAGAGTAGTTTCAGGAGTGGAAGCTGGCCAGAAGAAGAGCTAGAATTTGAGGAGGGTAACTTTAGAAAGCAATTGTAAATGGCCTGCTCAATGAATCTGAAGATGAAAGAAAGAAGGGTCAATAACTGAAGACTGAAATCAGGACAAGGGCTTTGGTTTGGTTTTAAATATTTTTTCTTTTTCTACCAGGGGCGAACTTCTAGCTCCTTCTAATTGTTCCTTAAAATTCAGCCCCTTCATGATGCCTTTAGTTCTAAGACAGCTAAGTGTATGGCACAAAGGGCCAAAATGGGCAGCTCTCAGAGTAGCAGTGATACAAAGCACCTTCTGCAGTCTTTTGGCTTCTACTGCACAAAGCAGAGTTCAGCTATGCTGACAACCTGCTCAGAGCAGGAGCAAATGAAAGAGAACAGTGCCCTCTTATTTCTCTTTATACATTCATGGAAGAGAAGCCATAATAACTTGAACCTGTACTTATTAACAGCAAACTGCACATTCCCTCCCCCATTCTGAAATTGATGATCTCAGAGGTTTATGAAACAGTATCACGTTTGAGTACAGATCTTTCCTAGCATAATTTAAAGTAACCTAAGCCACTGATTATCATGGCTGATGATATCTCCGAAGACATGGTATCAGTTAAAAAGACAGACATAGTGAAGGGTCCAGGAGAATTAATGTGATTGAAAATGTAGAGGAAAAAATATAGAAGATAAGAAAGAGCTTAGTGAAATCTTTTTATCAGATACTAGAGGGTTGAAAACAATATGAGAGGAACAGTGAAAGGAATTACAATTATAAGATAAAAGAGAGCAAATAAAGCATCTGTAAAAGTTCAAATATGTTTGTGCTGCCCAAAAGCTGTATTGCAATCTTCCATTACTGCCACAGATGTTAGCAAATGTAGCTTTAGGGGGGGAAATGCCATCAATGTGAAAAATATAACTGTTGCACCTGGTAGAGTCTTGGAATGTGTGCATCAAGAAGGGAAGTGTCTTGGGGAGGACCCATATCTATCTGTATATTTTAATGGAAAAGTGATGGTCCGTGAAGCAACTCTGAAGACAATTTCAGTGACTGTCAGGTTGTATATAAGAGAGATATTTACAAATATGGTACATATGAATGTTCTTCAGTTCAGATCAGCCTTCTTTCCCATGCAGACATGTCACTAGCATTTCTGAATGACAGTTTGCCCTGGTATTACTAAACAGAAATGTTGATGTCATGGGAAAAGCTATGCAGTAGCCCTGCATCTTCTGAAGTGCAGACTACTGGGCTATTTCAATAGTCAACTGTGTACTTTTTTCCATTGCCTCCAGCTAGAGTTGTGGATACTTAAGTCAGAAAGAATTTCACCTGGGCATCCTTCTAGTTAAAAAAATCCCCCCGGAGCTCTTCAGTACATACATGTCCATAAACTCATAATCTATCCTCAGTATATTGTGAAGCCATATAATCTTGGGATAGGATCCTATCAATCTCATACTGCTGGGCAAATGTGCCCTGAATTGTGCATATGGCTGATTGGCACCTTGAGACTGATGCACCTACTAGGTTGCTAGTACTCATTGTTCAGTCTGAAATGCTGTCTTTTGAAGTTCCATGATACTTGGGCAAGAAACAAACCATTATGTTGTATTTTTTTATGGTTGCATCTTATGGAGGACAATTCAGGAACAGAGATTCTAATCTGAGACTTCTCTCTCTCATCTATACAACTTCATTTCTCTCTCATCCTTCCTCTTCCTTTTTACCCAAATTCTAATTTATTAGAGCCAACATTCAATTCATAGAGGTGCATAAATAGTTTGGGTTTTATTTAACAATGTCAATCCATGCCTGCACTGGAATAACCATGGAACAGTAGTTGTACAGAATTTAGAGACCCTAAAAACATTGAGGGAGTACAAAGGGCAGCCCAGCATACAAAGGGAGGGTAAAACCTTGTTTTTGTGATGATTTATACTGTCTCTAGCAAAAGAGGAATCTCTGGTTGAAGGCACACGCTCACAATTTGTCAGTTCTGTTTATAGTTTGTAGAAGTGCTGTTGGATTTTTCACTGATGCTGAGCTCCCAAAAGCAGCAACCACAAGTACAGTTTCTACCCTCTCCATTTCTCTGGAGACTCTGTCCTCTCAGTTCACATGTTTGTGGTATCTCAGCTAAACTAAGGGCCTGGTTACACCTTATGCTATGAGTCGCACAAATGTTGATCAGTATTAGTGCTAGAGTTTGGAGCAGTTGCACCCTTAGTTTAGAAACCTCTGACTGTCCCCCACCTACACAGCTAAGACTTGCCACTACAGGGCTGGTGAGCCAGGGCAACCTTCTATCCCTGCTCTACTGGCAGGAGGTGTGAGAGAACCCAGGATACTGGAGTACTTCAGCTGTAATGGAATAGAAGCTGGGTAGTGCAGATTAGAGATAATCCTGCCCTGGAGTGGTAATTATGTGAACCACATAATGAGTTTTTAAAAGCACTTTAAGGTGTTAATGTGAAGATAATCCAGGGGTTAAGAGCTGTAGGAGCTGCCTATGGCCATGTAACAAGGCCCTCAAACAGTGTAATGAAGCTTTCAGTGTTTAGGAAACTCCAGTAAGTACAGATACTTCAACACTTACTATCATGAGTACATCAGTTCTGTCCGTTGTTCTCAACTCCCACTTCCTATAGAATATAAAATCAAGCACAGCTAAATCATCAGAAAGTTTAAGCTGCTATAGCTCTGTTGCTGTTAATTACTACGTTCTAATTTACACCAAAGTCAAGATCCAGCTTCCAGGAACACTGGGATAGCCTCGTTCAAGTATTTATGCTAAGATGAGGTTGGGTGTAAGGAAAAAGTATCATAACGTCTTCAAAAGACCGAGGGTTCACCTGGAGTAAATGTGCTTAAATTTGTCTACACGATGCACTTCTGTGTAGTCGTTACTGAGCATTTATTTAGTTCTTGTATAATTGAGCACTAAAATGTGCACTAACTAGAGTGACTACACAGTAGCACTGGCGAATGCCTTTTTAGTGACACTACTGCGCAGTAGCCTTATAATACCGCACAGCAGCGTATTAGCACTGTTTGTGCTGTGACACACTACTGCACAGTATTATTTGGCTACCTCACAGTTTGTGTCTCATGTAGATGAGCTTGCTATTGACATATGGCAAGCTGCCTTAATTTTCACAAATGGTTAAGAAGCTAGGTTATCAATCTATCCTAAGGTAACTTTTACTTTCAAATCTTGAAGCTGTAAAAATCATGAAGTTCTGCTACTTTCTGTAACCTATGTAAAAAAAACTTGGTGGAACATATGTTGTGGAATACTGCGATTAAGTTAAGGAATATTATGATGAAAACATTAAATTTTATTTCCCAGAAGACTCTGCCAAAAATGAGACTGAGACACGCATCTACTGCCAGTGTCACTGGCATAAGGTGCGTCTTCATTTGAGAGTTTCATTGAGCATCTGTGAGTTTTCCCCCTGTCTATACATATATGCATTATTTATTTCCAGGAATGCTCTTGAAATGTTAGTGGGTTTAGCTGGTTAAATGGTCATGATAAAAAAATCATGATTATGGGTAATTTGATCCACCTCCTCAGGTCCACAGCTACATGTATGGAAAGTTCTGAATTGAGAAGAATGCCTTTATATACCAATTTATTATTACTTTATGGAGAGAGAAAAATCGTTCATCTGTAATTGCACTTATGAAGTGAATGTGTCTTTTCAGGGAAAAAAAATCTTGATTCTTCTTTATAACATTATTGTTGATGTACTTTTATTGTTTGTTCCATTATAGTTCCGTCACCTTAGCTGTTGACATTTTAAATGGATAACCTAACTTCAAGAACCAGATTCAATTCAGGACATCCATTGAAAATGTTCTATAATCTATTCCCCTTCTACTTACCACATAAGGATGAGTAAAAAGGTCAGATTTTTAAAGGTAGTTAAGCTCCTAAAATGCAAAGAAATAGAGGCACAATCTCAAAATGGGCTTGAGCACCTGAAGTTTGTCCTAAGTGGAATTTATTCACCATATTCCCCATACTTCTGCTTTGCTGCTCTTTAACTCCATGAATGCTTCCCTGATTTACTTTAAAGTTCCCCAGGCACCCTGAATTTTACCTCTGTTCATGCACAATTCATCACAGTCTTAACAGGGCTGAGCAGCTTGAAAAGTAGCCCAATGAGAATTCAGAATCTGGTTGTTCGTCCAAGTATCAAGAGGAGCTTAATTTAGTAGGTGTTTCTCAGAGCACACCTACCATGCACTAATAGTATAAAGCACTTCACAAAATGCAGTTGTGGCCATCACTTTGTTTAAAATATTCATGAAGGAGAGATTATAATAGTGATACCCTCTTTTGTATAAAGAATTAATGGTTGGGGAATGGACTGAGAAATGTCTATTGAAGCTCACAATGAGGCACATCAGAAGATAAATCTTTGATTATTAAATATGTCATGCTCCCCGGGAAGTACCTTTATTCTGGTTCTTTGAAATTATGTTGAAGATTAAATCAGTCAGCTTTGTGTTCTCCATGGGGATTCCTAGGCACCTCTTCAATACCATAGAAGACTGGTTTAACCATCAAGAGTTTTGCTCAGTAGTTACCACCCTCTGTGTTGAAACCATAACATTGTGAAGAAAAGAATTTAAGATTTATTAGACCAGAGAGAGAATGCAAGAGAGAGCCTGAGTTTTAGTCTGTTAAACAGCAGTTTAAAGAGTCAAGCTCTCCTTTGAGCTCTGTCTTTTGCCCAGTGGATTATTTAGCTACTTTCAGGACTACGGACAAACTCCAGCAGGAGGGGTGAGCAATTCTTTCACCAACTCAAAATAAACCTGGTGGTTAGGCAGCCTCTGAAAATGGAAGCTATTGGCTTTAATTTATTTCCCCCGGTGGGTGGAAGGAATTTAATTGTCCTCTCAATTCCCAAGCAGGGGTTCTAACCACCCCACCCCTCCTCCTTTGGCCATAATTTAAAAGAAAATCAGAAGCCAGGCTCAGTTCTTTGAGAGGCAGGTTATCCTGCCTTCAAGAAAGACTTCTGAGTTCTGGAACCAAAGTGAGGGGAAGAGCTATGAATCAGGTGCCTACAAAGACATGAAATTTCTATTTTTAGCATTTCTTATAGTCTAGCTGTAGCTATTTCACCTCTAGCATACCTTCTCCACATCAATGAATACATTTCCAAGTTCAGAAGAAAGGAGGAGCCCAGTGCTGACCTGGATTTCTTCTGTTCTGTGCCCATACTTTTTGGTTTTCATTCCCTGCCATAATTACTTCTGCCTTCATTTTTTAACCAGCCAAACATTCAGTATTTCAGGATGGTATAGAACAGTTTTCCAGATGGTGAACTTCTGACTTTTCTTTTCCCTCTGTTTCTTTCTGCACACTAATGCTCTTTACTGAGGTCACTCGTAAGTCCCCATGCAGACAACTCTCTTCTGAAAGAACACAAAGCTGACTGATTTAATCTCCAGCAAAGGTTTAAAAAAAACAGAGTAAAGGTACTGCCCAGAGAACATTAAATATTTAATAATCAAAGATTTATCCTCTGATGTACCTCAGATATTAGCTTCAATAGACATTGCTCCCCGGCTAAACTTGAGATGGCCTTCAAGATAAAATCCTGAGAATAAAAGCCCTTTTGGTTAATAAAATGTTACATGCTAAGAAGTAATCATTTTCCTATGCAACAGTCAGAATGGATGTGGCCTTACAACCCCCCAGTTTAAAATAAAAGAAGCGGCACCACACCAAACTTAAAAAAGAGAAAAAATGTTGCCATGCAAGACTAGAAAGGAAGAGCTACAACTTCAGTATCTGACTGTCCTTGAGAGGCGTCATGCAGGAAAGGGTGATGATTATGAATATAAAATGTTTAAATACTAATGCTGAAAACTTCACAAGTGATGAAACCACCAAATAAATTACGATGCTTTAAACCATACACATTTGGATTAACACTACTTCTGTGAGACAGTGTGATAAATGCCTCAGATGTAGCAGTTGAGCTCTGTCCAGATTTGAACAATGTTTGACTTTGGTCACCTCTTTATTAATTGGCTTGGTTTATGTCTAAGCAAGGTAAATGTAATCCTTTACCTGTAGATAACATTTTATGTTGATATAAATGTGCTTGATTATGGTTGTACAGTATAGAGCTTCCTGGACACTACCACAGTTAAAACTTGTCATTCAAATTTATTGTTCTGTAAGAGTAAAAACAAAATCAAAATAAAGTATAATTAGATAACAGAGCAGACCCCTTAATTTTAAGTTGCATATAGTTGCATACATTTAAGTGAAATAGTTGGCATTAAATAGTTATTTACTAATTAGCAAATTATTTTATTAGGCCAGATAGTAGAATCTCCACTTATACCGAGTAGGATATTAGTTTATAAGTAATTGTGTTGACATCAGCAAGAATACTCACCACATAAGGTACAGTCCACTTTGGTATAAGTAAAGCTATCACAACATGGCCCTTACCTAAATATCACTCCTTATCTAAACAGAAGCTGAAACAGGAGATGGTACAATCAGGCTTTTCTGTTCTATGATACCAATGCAAGGAGCAGCCATGATACAGCTGTTCATAAACACATAATACTGCATACTCCAAAATGTATGTATCTGCACAGCTAAGAGCAAGAGCAGGAAACCATCCATTGTTCAGCAAAGTTCTTGGGTAATTCATACACAAAATTTCCTAAAGATACAGAAAGTTCCACATCTGAACATGTTCCCCTAACAGTGCATGTTGAAATTCATTAGAATTGGAGATGTCATTGTCAATGGTTTCCCAATGATTATATTTCATTAAAATCGTGGCAAACATTTCCAACTGTATGTTGAGAATCTTTACGATCGGGTTAAATATTTCACAATTTAAATCCAGATGTAAGTAAAAAAACTAACACTTATCTTGTCTTGAAAAACAACCAGGGGGTCAGTTCAGTGGCAAAGATTAGGCCAGGTTTATCATCTATAAGCGCAGTCTTAATATGTTTTAGCCTAACAGGTACATCAGACCAGGTGTTAACACATTTGTACTTGTGACAATGTAGTCTGCACAACCATGCATGCTCCCCTAGGCTGCTACAAAGTTCTCTAATTTCCAATTCTCCTTTTGGTCAAAACAAATTACATATTGCAGCCCAGCTGTATTATGAATATTTTAAACCATGCTGTACTATGGGCGTGTTTCACATCCTGATCTGGTGTTCCTTATCATTTTGGTACTGAATTATCCATCACCTTCTACAGCCATCTCCCCCTCCCAGCTTTTGGCAGGAATGTACATCTGCTAAGTTTTGTTTATATAAGGAGTTCATACATTAATAAGGTTTGCTGGTCAGGCCTTCTCTGGCTAGTGCTTAGCAATGCCTTTGTGTGAGCAGTATATATTGATCAGTATATATTGATCAATATTGATCAATATTCCAGCAAGGCCTATAGTACTTTTAAAAAGAATCTGTGCAGGAATGTTGCTATCAAGATCATGTGTAATTGCTTATTTCATAGGCTCTTTATACATGGAGATAAGTTTTCAGAAACACAGTCTGCACGGAAAAAAAAAAAAAATCAACCCAACTCACTACATACCCCTCATACTGCAGATGTTGAAGAGGCAAATTTGGCATTTTCAAAGAAGTAATAACCTGCTGTTAGCTTTGAAAATTTGGCCAGTTGGCCACTGCATAAAAATTATATACTTTACTCCTAATATGCTGAAATGCAACACATGGCTTTTCATAACCTTGAATGCATCTTAAATTAGTGTTTTAAATCTCCACATGATATCCTTCCTGAAAATGATGCAGTGATATAATGGAGGTTATGCCCCCTGAAGCTCACAGAGGTAATGGAGAGACTACTTCGATTCATTTTTGAGCCTGAGTCAACATTTGTGACGCACCCCTCCCCCACCCCACCCCCAGCCCCCGCTGATTGTAAGTGAATCTTTTCATTTGATATCTTTGGTTTCTGACAGTTTCTTTAATTGAGGTTAATGAGAGTGCTAAGCTACTTTTTAGGAGTGCATATTATGTTTCTAAATCCGAGGGGGGTTCTCAGTGCATTGATTATTCTTACTGTGGTTCTGTCCCTAACGTTGAAACATTTGGCTTTCTACTGCAGCACTGCATGTTAAAGTTCATATATGTTTATTGCTGATTCATAGCACTACCTTCTAGAGTACATAAACTGTACTATATTATGTAATATTGGCATTCCCAAACAAATAGCACATTAAGATGTAGCTAATCTATATTGCCGTCAGATAAAATGATGGACCTAGATGGTGTCAGGAGCAAGAAAGGAATTACATAAGGAAGTGAGTGAATCGATACACTGGCCTTTGCAGCAAAAGGCAGCCTATAACCTCAGTTCCATTGAGAACAATGGAATATGGTGGCCATTTTGAGATGAGCGTCTGATTGTTCGCTTGTTTCTATAGTTCCCTGGGGCTGACCAGCTGTTGACCGACCTGCAGCACAGCGATTCTGAGGCCAACTGTAATAATCTATTCTGACCTTTTATGATGACAATGGAAGTCCAAGTGATTCCTGGATCAAACCCATATTTTGTGGTTAAGCTAAAGTATATTTTTAAGAAACAGATTCCTAATCTTGATATACAGATTTAAAGATTCCATCCTGTTCTAAGTTAGTTATTTCTTTGGCTAATTTCCCTCGTTGTTGCACAAGTTTTGCCTTATTTTTAGTCTGAAGCTGCGCGGCTTCAGTTTCCAATGACTGAAACTCATTATGCATTTCTCTGTCATATTAAAGTATCAACTGTCAGAAATCTCTTCCCCTTTTTAGATACTGGTAGTGTCCTCTTCACCTTCTCAAGAGATAAACCACATAGACGGAGCTTGTTATGTATTGCAGAGTAAGGCACATTTTCTAGACCTCAAACCACTCTTTGTAGCTCTCTTCTGACTACTCACGATTTTTTCAACAGCTTTATTGAAGTATAGAAACCAGAACTGGACCCAGGGCTCCAGTAATGGTCTTACTAATTCTATATCCCGAGATGATAATGCTTCCCTATTTTTACTTTATAGTTCACTATTCATGCACCAAGAAGTGCATTGTCCTTCCTGGCATGTTCAGCTGAAATTCACTTGTTTGCCTATTGTAACTCCTAAGGCAATCCTAACACAAATGGACCTTTTAACTACTTTAAAAAGGAACGGGAAGTTCCTGCTTGGGAGTGTGCAACAGCTGCCACTGTGCATGTGTTATGTCTGTGTATTCCTGTAATGAGTACGTTAGCTAAACAGAATGACTTCTAAATAGTTTCATAGTAGTAATGAAACAGGGTTAAACTTGCAACAGTTTTGGTATGTTTGTATCCCTACAGAAGCATGGAGATGTAATAGTCACATTATAACACTGTCTATCAAATATAACAATTGTATTAATATCTGTCTATATACTATTTTCAGTCACGCCTTTTCAGTGTACAACCTTCATTCTCTCAGTGTGTGATCTCTGTTCTTTGTTCCTATATAGATTGTGTAAGAAAGAACAGCTTTGTTGAAACATCTACACAAATACCCCATTGAAGGAGTATTCACAGAAAATAACTAAGAAAATGAGTAAGAATAAAGGCAGGTAAGTGAATCAAAATTTCCTCAAATACATGTAAATGTCTCTTATTCACTGCTAATAATGATTACGATTGTCATACTTTCCATGAGCTGATCTTAATCAGGACAGAAAGAATGGACAGGAAAAGACAGCATAAAGAAAAAGTCTATCAGCCTGTGTAGATAGTTACAGATAATCTGGGAGAGGCAAAAGCCTCTCTTCTGCCAATAGCTGAATTTACTGAACATAAGATGAATAGTTAAATAAATAGATGACTGTTACTTTCAAAAATATATTCCTCTGAGTGGTGTGGTTCTTGATCTTTAATAAAATGTGCACCTCATTTAAATTAAGATTGATAATTGTATTTTTATTCTAATATGATATGGGAAAATCCAGTTTAAGTAGCTAGGTCCCTAACGCTTGTGTCAGAATTCTAATTGGTACTAAGGGCATGCTTGAGTTTCCCCATTTCCTAAGTGATGTGAATGTTACTTAACCCCAGAGTTTGGTGCCTTTTTTAAGAAGAAATATCCTTCATTGAGGTGTACAGAATATTAGCAATACTATAACAGTTCTTTCTCTAAAAGGTTAAAATGAGACTGAAAAAAAAGGGTTTGCAGCTATCACATATTGCATTTTAGTGATGTAGAGAATGTTGCTTACAATTATCTACTGTATTCTGAGTGCCCATTAAGCTGCAAATCAATGTGATGTGATGCTTCTGGCACTTTAATGCCTAGGCATGTTGTGTTTTGTTACATTTGGTGGGTAATGGAAGCTTTCACACAGTTACCAACTTTACAAAACAGATTTTTTTCTTTTATTGTCAGAAGGGACACATTTGAACAAATGTACCATGGTAAAGACATTTCACTGAACCTTCACAGTTTACCTCCTTAGCTCTGACTCATGCTGTATGGAATTTAAGCTAAATTAACCTTCTAAATTGTTAATCACAAATAATATTTAGCCTGTTTTTTATGAGGGCAGTGTATGTAGACCTCTCCTCCTGCTCATTTCTAAGCATTTGCTGAATAATTTGGATGAAAATTTTTCAAACAAAGGGTTGTCTTCCAGCTGTTTGTTTTCCCTCTTCACTATTAGTTGTTTATGTTTTATGTCTGGTTAGTTTAGCCACATTGTATCTATACTGCTTCCTGATTTGATGACTA
This sequence comes from Crocodylus porosus, assembly GCF_001723895.1. Classification (NCBI taxonomy): domain Eukaryota; kingdom Metazoa; phylum Chordata; order Crocodylia; family Crocodylidae; genus Crocodylus; species Crocodylus porosus. Next base: position 76,596,311 of record NW_017728931.1, on the reverse strand, counting down.
AAACATTTCAAATAGAATAATGAATAGTGTATAATGAATAACTTGCCTTTGATACATAGGAAACACAGGCCAGTCTAACCATTCTTCTGGCTATCAGGAATAACCAGTGCTATCATGATTAATGATGATAAAATGTTCAGTTAAATTATATCTGCTAGAAATCACAATGAGGTCAGTTATAACAAGAAGGCAGATTATCCCATCATTGCTAGAACAGAATTCTTCCACCTCTGTCTCCAGTATCTGCTGTTGGCTATGGCCAAAGGACAGTGGAGTAGACGAAACTTGGGTCTGATTCACTATACCAACTGCACGTTACTTTTCCTCTTCTATGTTGTATTTAAAAATGATGCAAGTCTGCTACCCATCAACAAAGTCCATTTCTTTAGCTCATGCTGTAGACATTTAGGGCACATCCAGATGAGCGCACATGTGCCTCTTGCCCTGCCTCAAACCCCTTTGAGGTGGGGCAAGAGGCACGTGTAGGAACAAAAAAAAGTTCCCCATGCTGAAAGTTTGCAACACAGGGAGAAAATTAGACCTCTGGATATCCATGGATCTAAAAAAAAAAATGCTCTGCAACAGAATGGAGCAAGGGACTGTGCTCACAGCCAGACCGTGCCCGCAGCCAGCAGGGAGTCTGTCCTCCAAAAGAGATGCTCTGGTTTTGGCCAGAGCATTTTTTTGGTGCTCCTTCTTCCCCTGGCCCCCAGCGCTGTCATTGGTATATGCAGGGGTGGAGAGGGTTTATGGGTGTGGGTGGGTGAGGAGTGGCAGGGGAGTGGCAGGGAGGATGTCCCTGGGGCTGCAGGGGGTGAGGACCTGGCCCAAATCCATGTGGCTCACTAGTCCAGCTTTGCACCAGAGTGGGTCACATGGCTCTGGGAGGCGCACACAAGAGCGGCACCTCCTGGAGCTGTGTGACCCACTCCAGTGCAAAGCCGAACTAGAGAGCCACATTGGGCTGGGCCAGGTCTTCACCCCCCTGCAGGCACAGCAGGGCAGAGGTGGGAGCCAGCTTGGCCCAGCCCATGGTGACAGGACCCAGCACAGCACATGGTCCTCGCATGCCACATCGAGCCCTGCCACCTAGCCAGGTCCTTCCTATAGCAGCAGGACCTGGTGCAGTGCACGGAGACTGCATGGAGTGGACCCGGGTCCTGCCAGCCCTGAGGCTACTCATGTCACCTGGCTGGGCTGGGCAGCATGAGCAGCACCAGGGCTGGTAGGACCCAGCTCAGCTCCGCGCAGTTCTTGCACACTGGCCTGCATTTTGGCACTATAGAAAGGGCCCAGCTGGGCAGCAGAGCAGCCCCAAGGGCAGCAGAACCTGGCTGGGCCCCACAATTGGGGACCATGTGCCGCACTGGGTCTTGTTGCCATGGGCCCAGCCTGGCTGGGTGGCAGAGGGGCCCCAGGACCTGGCTGGGTATGGCATGCAGTCCCCACATGCCACACTGGGTCATGTCACCATGAGCTTGGCCAGGCTGGGTGGCAGAGCATCCCCAAGGGTGGGAGGACCTGGCTGGGCCTGGCACACAGTTCACACGTGTCACACTGGGTCCTGCCACCATGAAACCAGCCTGGCTGGGTGGCAGAAGCAGCCCCAGGGCCAGCAGGAACCAGCTGGGCTTGGCGCCTGGTCCCCCCACTGCTGCTGTGAAAGTTATGGGCTCTGGGTGGGGGGACCAGGACCCTCCAGGGTGAAGCTTGGACCCTGGGGGGGGGGGGGCTCCAGGGTGCATGGGACCCTGTGGAGGGAGGCTGGGGCTCTGTGGGAGATAGGGGCTGTGGCCCTCCAGGGGCAAGCTGGGGCCCTGTTGGGGGTGGCATTCCATGTGCTATGTGGGGAGGCTGCACCCTGTGGGGCCAAGGGACCCACCCCTCCTGAGCAGCCCCCCTACAAGGTCCCCTACACCCATAGTTCCCCCCCAGCAATTGCCCCACACCTACCCACAGATCAACCCACATCCCTCCACACACACCCACACACTTTCCCTCACACCCCTACTCACCCCCTTCCTGCAAACACCACATCTCCCATCACACACCTATCGTGTGAAGAAAACAAGAAGTACACATCAACATATAGGTATTTAGAATGTATTTTTTCATGATCAGAGAGACACTGGTAGGCTTCCAAATTGCTTTCACATTGTAAATATACCAATAAAGCATTACCCAAATGATCTCTGTGTCTCCGTCTCTCTCTCTCTCTCTCTATGGCGGGGTGGGGTGTATGTGTATAGCATGGTTGTTTTAACTGTGGAAGAACATGGATTTGGGGGTATTTTTAAAAATGGATTTGCAATGCTGCTACAGCAGTCCAGCTGGCACAATGTGTAGTGTTCCCAGGTACCAGTTGGCTGGGCCCCAGAAGCCCCTGAGAGTGAGTAGCCCTGAGCTGCTTGCCAGGGCAGCTTTTTGTATGGATGGGGCCAGGACATGGCAGCTTTTTATACTGCTGGGGACAGCACAGGTGCTGGTCCCAGGCTCTAGCTCCCCCTGGCTGCAGATCTGGGAGGAGCCAGGCAGGGTTATTTTGCCCCAAGTAGCACAATTTGCTCCACAACAAAGCACATGTCTGAGTATGTGCACTGAGGCAAAAATCCCCAGCTCAATTTGCACTGTTTCTATTTGAGCTGCTACAAGCGCACATGCGTGCATGTGTGGACACGCCCAAAGTCTTTTACCTCTGAAGGGTCCAACTTAAATCCCTGGTCTCAGTCTACAATGTGGAAGCTACAAATATAGTAATTTGGTGTCACAAATTCAATTTGCAAACAATTCTATGAATAAATGATGGTTGTCAAAATCCTCATGATGGAGTAATTTGGCCTCATACATTATAGTAAATCAAACTGTCATTTTTATTTTTGAAAATAACAGTATATTTCTAACTGCCAGAAACAGACAGAGTTCTGTTGGTGTGCTAAAAAATTGGAATTTACAAAAAAAATGGTAAATGCAGTAAATTTGCATGCCAAAGGCAAAGATTTGCAAAAGCTAAAAGGTCTTCAATGGATTATCTTAGTTGGAATATTTACTACATTCCCTGGGTGCATATAAACTCTGATTGATCTGTATTTAATATTGTTTTCACCAAGATGGGGATGTCAAGCACTTTCAGGAAAGGACTGAAAGCTTATTAAGTTTTCTATAGTTTCTGTAAGCCACGCTTTTGGCTACCCTAAAAAAAATTACCGTGTCTTCATTAAACAACAATAAAAATACTTATTTAATCAGAGGAGATTATCCATCTACTCCTACAACACCTTTGGCAATATAGATGCAGAAGAGTTATTTTGCTGGTATTTCTGCTTGATGAGATGCACCAACGTTCCTGCCTCTTGCTAACTCAGACATGAAGTTTGCTCCTGTAAAACTATACTTTTGGGAGCAGCTGACATCCTGGAAAACTTGAAAGCCATTTCATTTGAAAGGAATCCTGCAGAAAAATCCGAAAGTATCAGTATTTTTCTTCCCTTCTGGTTTTTATTAATGTGAACGTTGGTATGAAAACAATTGTTCGATTTTGTTTTATCTCCTGGAAGTTCATCTACTCTTACTCCTTACTTTTTAACTAACATCATAGTACCATTTGTAGACTATCAAACCATTCATTACTATGAGAAAGCTGCTGCTTATTGTACTTAGAAGTGGGCCTCAAACCAAAACTCTTTAAATCCTCCTTGGAGGGAGATTGGTGAGAGTGTTTGAAATCTGAACTTAGATCTGGATCTGAATTGTGTGGCTTGGCCCCATCTCTAGTTATAACCTCGCAAACACAGTACCGTGAGTAATGGCCAGCCATTCAGCAATCTGACTGATTGGCGCACACATTCCATTCAGGATGAAGTTTTAATTTCATGTTTTTTAGTTGAGTCTGGCCTCTGTCATTCTGCTATTTTCACTGTTTTCTCTAGTTTGAGTTCTGCTGGCTAGGTATTACTTGGACAAATCCAACCTTAAAAAATTGTTGTCATAATGTATACATTGCAACCAGCATTAAAAGAGGACGTTTGTTTGAGGATAGCTGTAGCACTTGTGTGGGAGGCAAGTATTTATCTTAATTTAATTTTTAGTCTGATTTTTTCCATTGACTGAAAAAAGAGCTGCATTCACTCATGTCAGGTCTGAATTTGACACACTACTGAATGAAAATTATCAGTGTGCTTAATGAAACTCCATCTGGGAGAATAGTATTACATTTATAATTATAGTGCTTAGAACAAGTATAATGTAGCTCCTGTCATTTGGAAACCTTTAAGCATTTTAAAATGTAAGCTAATTATACCTCATAGTCCTTGGGCCCAATCCTATGATTCTTCCTCAAAAAGAAGTTTCAGCTGACTCCAATACAAATGTTGCCTAAACAAAGATGGGAAAGCAGAATTATGTTTGAAACAACTATTTTTAAAAGTATTGCTATATCCATTTTATAGCAGGTCAAACAGGGAATAAGAGGTAAAGTTTATTCAGGATGACTGAAATATAATGATATTATAATATAATAATGTGTAAGCATCCCTAGAAAAACCCAAGAGTCCAGACAGCTATTTCCCTGCTAAAATGCTATCAGACTATGGAACATTAGTTTTGTTACAGAAATCGAAATCAAGAAAAGAAGAACAATGTGCCATTAGATACCATGGGGACAAATTGCAAAAATACTTTTTTATTAAAACGTATTTTAAGCTGAGGCAACATTTGTAAAGACTATATACAGATGTGAATGTTCTTTCATCGTATACTATGAGCCTTTTTCTCCTCCCTATTACATCCATTTCTCATGAACGCATTTCCACTGACTTTGCTGGGATTGCTTCTGATACATGACAGTGTAAGAGAGAATGAAATCAGGCCCTGTGTCCAAGATCAGAAGCTTTACTTGTGCAGTCACAGGAGATGGTGAGTTATTTTATTTTTCCCCCAAGATGGCATTTTATCAATTGTTGTGTGGCAGTCCCACATCTCCAGATACGAGAAGTATGTGGAAAGTAGCGTAATGTGTGTGACAGACACTCTGCTGCTTGATTAATGAGCTCATCCAAGCTAGTGGCTCACCACCTACACAATTAATCACTGTAGAGTGTTTGGAAAGTGGTTAAATTCTATGCTGGGATTTCTTTTTAATGTATTTCCACCATTAGGCAGGCTTGCATTTGAAGTGTGATGTCACTGAATCTCAGTCCTGCATTATTTTATTTTCTTCAGCGTCTGCTAAAATGTATTTCGTTATGACTACTGCAGTATAGAAGATAATTTCATTTTCTCTTTAGGATTTCGCAAAGGATGCAATCTGGCAAATGCTAAAAAGTAAAGGACATTTTCTGTTATTTCAGTTGTAGCTCTTGGAACTGATTCATTCCAGTGCTAGAGTTCCAGCTCCTTAATTCCCAGCCTCAGAAATAGCTGGACAGCAGAGAATGAATGTGCCATCAGTTCCACAATGGGGTGAAAGACAGAGGTTCATGAGCTGGCAGCAGAATCACAGAATCATAGAAAATTAGGGTTGAAAGGACTTCAGGAGCTCACCCAGTCCAACACCCTGCTCAAAGCAGGACCATCCCTGACTATATCATTCTAGCCAGGGCTTTGTTGAGCCAGGCCTTAAAAGCCTCCAAGGATGGAGATTCCACCACCTCTTTAGATAACCTTTCACTACCCTCCTAGTGAGAAAGTTTTTCCTAATATCCAACCTAAATCTCCCTTGCTGAAACTTGAGACTATTGCTCCTGGTTCTTTCATCTGGCACTACTGAGATCTGTCTAGCTTCATCCTCTCTGTAACCGCCCTTTAGGTAGTTAACGGCTGCTATCAAATCCCCTCTCAGTCTTCTCTTCTGCAAGCTAAATAAGCCCAGTTCCCCCAGCCTCTCCTCGTAAGTCAAGTGCCCTAGCCCCTGAACCATTTTTGTTGCCCTCTGCTAAACTCTCTCCAACTTGTCCACATTCTTTCTATACTGGGGAGGGCCCAAAACTGGACATAGTACTCCAGATGTGGCCTCACTAGTGCAGAACAAAGGGGAATAATTACTTTCCTTGATCTGCTGGCAGCCCTCTTACTAATGCAGGCCAGTATGCTGTTAACCTTCTTGGCACCAAGGACACACTGCCGACTCATATCCAGTGTACTGTCCATTGTAATCCCCAGGTCCTTTTCTGCAGAGCTACTGCTTAGCCAATGGGTCCCAAGCCTGTAGCAGTGCATGGGATTCTTTCATCTATCCTAAGCACAGGACTTTGCACTTGTCCTTGTTGAACCTCATGAAATTTCTTTTGGCCCAATCCTCCAATTTGTCAAAGTCTCTGAATCCTAGCTCTACCCTCCAGCATATCTACTATGCCCCCCAGCTTGGTGTCATCTCCAAACTTGCTGAGGGTGCACTCTACACCATCTTCCAGATTGTTGATGAAGATATTGAATAAAATCAGGCCCATGACTGACCCCTGGAGCACTCCACTTGATAGTGACTGCCAACTAGACATCAAGCCATTGATTACTATGCATTGAGCCTAACAATCCAAGCAGGTTTCTATCCACCTTACACTTCATTCATACAACCTATACTTCCTCAGCTTGCTTGCAAGAATGCTGTGGGAGACTGTATCAAAAGCCTTGCTAATATCAAGGTATACCACATCCACTGGTCTCCCTGCATCCACAGAGCCAATCATTTCATAGAAGGCAATCAGGTTATTCAGGCATGACTTACCCTTGGTGAATCTATGCTGATGGTTCCTGATCACTTTCTTCTCCTCCAAGTGTTTAGAAATGGATTTTTGAAGACCTGCTCCATGATTTCTCCAGGGACTAACATGATGAAAACTGGTCTGTAGTTCTCTAGATCCTCATTCTTCCCTTTCTTCAAGATGGGTACTATATTTTCCCTTTTCCAATCATCTGGGGCCTCCCCCAGTTCCCACAATTTTTTAAAGAAAATGGACAGTGGCTCTGCAATCACATCAGCCAACTCCCTGAGCACCCTTGGATGCAATGCATCTGCCCCCATGGACCTCTAAGAGTATGTCAGCAAGGAATTCCCTTGCACCTTGTTGTATGACCTTTCTATTCTAGGCAGCTGTCAAAATGAGGTTGGCCCCTTTAAAACACTGCAATGATTCAAGAAGACCTGAAAGCCTGACCTATTACTATACAGAATTTACAGTTGTCTTTTAACAGCGAGTCCCCAGCCAACACTTCCATCTCTCTAGTTTCTGTATTTGGTATATTTCCCATAAAAGAATCTTCAGCTTGGTTACTTTTATTAATGATGTCAGGCAGGGCAGTTTGCAATCTGAAACTCTTTGTGCTAGAAAATGGTATCAACAGATTTGATAACAAACACAAAGCAGTAAGCTCTATTTTGAGAAGAAAAATGATCAATCATTACTTCTTGTTGAACAGAAGCAAAAGGTTACTTATTTAAGTGCAGGCTATGAATAAAATAAGTACAGCACTTATGCCCTGTGACCTTCTAGAGGTGGAAGAAAAAGTACAACATTAGTGCATATATATGAATATATAGGGTTTGATTTCTCTGTACCTTGCATAATCATTTACACAGATGAAATCTGGAGTGCCCAGAGGGTATAAATCAATTTTGTCCTTAGGAAGTATACTGTTGTATTCATCTTTCACCAGTGAAAATGACTCCAGAAGGAGCAGTTTAGTGGAAAATCTGACTTGATATCCAAGTCTGATCCCTTCCCACTGGCAAAACTCCCATAGACTCCCATTGACTTTAGTGTTACAGATCAGGCCTTCTACATATAAAGAAGTAAGCTCAAATAGTAGTATTTTTTTTACTTGGACTGTATTTTAGTTCAAGTGAATACTTTAAGGAGACAGTTGGTGCTCTGTAGAGGAATGTATGTTACAGTAGGAACACTTTTTTTTTTTTTATCACAGCACCTCACCCTGAGCACTAGAGCAACTCCGTGACTGACAATTAGCATCTTGACTCTGATAGCTGCAATTACGGCTCTTGTATTCACTCTCCTGGATAAAGAATGATTTATTAACCTATGGGATAGGGCCCGAAGTTACACACAAACCAATATAAGTGATCAGAAACTTGTTCAAATCTGTACCACAACAGAAGTTCAGTGCACATAAACCACTTTCAAAATGGCTGAAATCTGTTTAAGATAAACCTGAGTGGATGTACAGTTGAGTTGCATCTTACACATATTTAACTTACACAAATTCAGCTCTACGCGCTCAGCTGCTGGGGCTGGCCACTGGGTGCCAGCCAGGGCACGGCGCATAGTGCGGTGCCGCATGGTACTGCCTGCATGTGCCAGCATGGCTGGGGGGCAGCAGCTCGCTCACGCTCAGCTGGCTGCCGTGGTGGGACGAGGCAGTGGAGGACGAGAGGGGTGAGGAGTGTGTGCAGAAGGCGCAGCTGTTGCACTGCACACACGGGTTATGTGGCGCCGTGCCTGTCTTGTCCGGGCCCTGCGGTGGCAGCAGCTGCTTGGCGCTGAAGCCCGGCGGGAAGGGCAATTTCAACTATACGCAATTTTCGCCTTACGTGCTGACTTCAGAATGTAACCCCCGCGTACCAGACTTAAGTGATGTAGGTTAAATTGGTTTATTGAACATCTGTCCCAGATACCCTCCAGCTTCAAGTTAATTCACAGTCCCCCAGAATCCCAGGAAGCTTTGCATCCACCCTGCAACTCCCTTCTCACAGGGTAGGCAGATTAGCCTTGGCCCAAGCTGTATGCTCCAGCTTAGCAAGGAGGCATGCTTTAGCACTTCCCAGCTTCTGGCCTGAACCACTGCAGGCATGTGGCTGCATTTCCAGAATCAAAAGTGAACACCTGTTCACTTGCTATCAGTTCAATCTACATAATTTAGACTAGCCTGTGAAGATTGAATCAATTCATCATCGGGCGTTTTGACTGTCTGTACTTAGCTATAAGTTTTGAAGTAACGCAGCAGAAGAAAGGGTGTCTACAGTTCCTGGGACTCCTGCTTTTGATTACATCCCACCCTGCTGCTCCTGTTCATGTGCATCAAATCCTGAAGTGTGCTGGTGGTGATGAAGCCAAACTGGGTTCATACTTTGTAGTCACTCTTGAGACCATGGGCGACTGGTGCCTCCTGAGTCAGGGAGGGCACTTGCCCTCCCCTCCCCAGTGGCCAGTCAGTGACTGGAGGAGGGGGTCCCTCCAAAGCTGATCTGTGCATTTCTAGGTTTGGTATGTGCTATCAGGAGCTGATAGCACACACAACAATTGATAGGTGAGATATGGTCACATATCTACACCTGAGAAACCAAGGGACACTATGTAGACACATATTATTGACACACATTTTTATCCACCAGTGCTATCCTAGCATGCATCAGTTAAGGCATTCCTAAAACAGTTAGGTGGGTGATGGTACATTGTACAAGATCCCAGTACAAGACCTTATCTGGGGTACTGTGAGCAGTTTAGTTTATCCATGTTTCAGAAAGATGAATTCAAGTGCAACAGGTATAGCAAGTGACTACAAAGTTGATCCTGTCACTGAGAGGAGACTAAAAAGCTTGACAAAACAAAGATAGAGAGAATATGATTACTTTTCTTAAATATGTGAGGAAGGTAAACAGCAGGGAGGGAAAGGAGCTATTTAAGCTAAAGAGCAATACTGGCACAAAATCAAATACCTGAGTATCAAAAGTAGCATGGAAATTTGAAGGCTTCTAATTATCTGAGGAGCAAGGCTCTCTCCTACAGCCTCCCATTGAAGAGCAGGGGCAAAACAAACCAAGCAAACTGTGTTATGTGGAGCTTGTTAAGTGTATGAATGGTTTAACATGACATGATTGTCTGCGATAGCAGGGGAATGGAATTAATTAATTAATCACCTTACAGACCTATGTCATATGTTCCCAAACTGATAGATTCATAGGTCTTGACCTTCCTCCCGTCTGCTGTACAAAGACACAAAAACACTATTCCCTTCTCAAATCAACGTCTATAACAAATATATGCATATATTCTGTTGAGTGTACTTATAAATTAACTTTGCATACACCCATTAAGCCTTTCTCTTCTCAAATTTGAGTGGCTACTGTAACTCTAAAAAATAGCAGCCTGATGTTTGGAGAGGCTTACCACACCCAGCTTCATCTGAAGTCAATGAAGGAGCTGCTGCAAAGTGAACACTTCATAGACTGATGGCCAGGATTAATTTTAGTTATCCCCTAACTTGACCACAGTCAACAAACACATTTTTAAATGCATTAAACCTTTTTAACACTAAGGCCAGCTGCCGTTTATACTGTGCGAGCATTTTTTTTAAAGCATCTCTTTCCCCAGGCTAGACACGGCTTTAGTGTTGTGTGTACCGTGGAAGTAACACATTCAGTCTTTAAAGAAAGGGAACTTAATTGCTGTGAAGTGCCATACAATCCATACAAATGTGGTGCCTGGACCAGAATACATACAGATGCAAAGTAGTGGATAATAACTGCAGGAAAGCAAGAAGCAGGAAGTTGGTAAAACATTAAATCAAAAGAAGTACAGCTGTGGATTCTGTTCAAATGATATGGTTGCAATGTGTTTCATTATTGGTGCCATTTGCAGTTAGCACTAATGACCCCCTGTTTTTCTAGTCTCAGCAAGACCTGAATAGCACCTATGTATGGAAGTGGGCTGGAGTACTAGGTTATCCTTCTAGCACACTTGGTACTCAGTGCACAGCTGAATGAATGCCAAGAAGAAATATTTTAACTGTCATCTGCATCTCAGTTTGTGCACATTTTTACTGGGAGTATTCCTGGACCTAACACAGATTCATAGGAAAATAGAAGGAACAAGGCTTTCTCTTTCTGTATGGCCAAATTAAGATCAGCCCAAGTGATCTTGGATGCTTGGGGAGAAATTGAGATGGTCCCCATAGCAGAAGTCGGTGGGGAATAGGCCAGCAGTTGCTAAAAGCAAAGGAATCCATCCATGTGCCAGCAGAATATGCTGCATCTCACAAAGATCTACTGTAAAATGTTCCTGTTCTGGTGTGAGAGAACCCCTTCTAGTATCAGGAATCTAGGCTGTAGTCGTGTTGCTCTAAGCACAAAGGCAGACAAACTCTTTGGGTAGAGGCAATATCTTTTATTAGACCAAATAAATAGTTGCAAAAAAGTTGTTCTTTGCAAGCTTTCAGACACACATGTCCTTCATCGGGCAAAAAAAAACAAACCAAAAACTGAAAATGGTGAGAGAAATGCAAGCCGGCCAGAAATCTCTCAGTGGCCATAAACTCGTCGTTAAAATTTTAATCCAAGTTGTTGAAATGGAGACTGGATTTCTTCATACCTGAGAAATTTCTGACCATCTTTAAATTTCTCTCACCATCCCCAGGATGTGGCCCTGGATCTGCAGGGGGCAGGGCAGGGCAGGGCAGGGCAGGCTGCAGGCTGGGGCCAGTGCCTGGCTGTTCTTGGCAGGGAGGGGGGAATGGGCTGCACTCAAGGTAGGCAGCAGTGGTGCTGGGAGAGGCCACCTCCCACTTCCCAGGGGGTCAGGCTGGCTACGGTGAATTTTGGGGTAACTGCAGCACCCTCCCCGCCGCCACAGCCCCAACCCAATGCCACTGCCACTCACCTCAGCCCACAATAGAAGTCTACCCTGCCCCAAGCAGATTCAGGAACACACATTCCCCATGCCTCCCAGGGTACACGTAGCAGCAGGAGCCATGATCCCTGGATCAACCACTCGCCGTTTAGTCCTGTGCCCTGCCAGCTGCACAGTGCCTGCCCCTCCCCTAGCCCCAGCCCCACTCCCTCCCCACCCCTGCTGCAGCTTCTGGAAGCCCTTGGCCGGGCTGCCTTGAGGCCCTACCACTGCCCCATGTTTGGGGAGGCTAAGCCCCATTAGCGCCCCGCTTTCGCTGCCTATGCCTTTGCACTTACCAAAGTAAAAGCACAAAGTAATTTACATAAAAGATGCCTATATTTTTATTTGCATAAATATTTCCAGTTAAATGGATCACTTTAGACAATAGGTGGTATGAGTGCTGGAATGAAAGTCAACTATATATGTACCAAAATTGCCTTTTGGTAAAGAGAAACATGAATGGAAGAGCAGGGATGGCGTAAAATGATATTATTTATTTATCTAGTGATTGCAAATCTGCCAAGAAGTTCAAATTTATTAATCCTTTTAGTTTGTAGAAAGGTTAAGGTATATTGTAAGATCTGTCTCTCAAGCCAGCCTGTCTACACTATGGTAGCTTAACCTGCTTCAGCTCCCAATGAAATCTATGTGAATTTTTCCATTGACTGGAATAGATGAATCAGGCCCTTCATTACTAAAGTGAATCACAGATTATTAAAAATAAAATATTGGTAGGGCAGCATTATATTACAGCAGTTCTCTTTGAGGCAGCAGGACTCAATAGTAATATAGGACCCCCTGAAGTCATACAATTCTTATATGAACAATAGCTAGATTGCCTTCAAGTACTTCCATTTTTAAGTCTTTTTCACTTAAAATCATTCAATTACTGATTGCTTATGCATTCATTAGAAACATAAATTAAAGCATTATCGTTTGCATAACTAACTCTCAACTTGTCTTGTATTTTGAGCTGAAACACTATGGGAGGGTCAAAAAACTCTGCATCAGTTCAATGGATCCCAGGTCCCCAGGAAAAGAAGCAAAAATTAAACAATCAAAATTAATCAGACTTGCTGAAGAATTTATTAGCTATTGACTGAAATGTAAGAACTGCCTAGAAATATAAACATGTGATTTAATTTCCTTTGTCCAAACTTGCTTGATTAGGCCTATAACAATCCAAGCAAATCAAGATAAGGTGACAAAGAAAACTGGATATCCTTGATGTATCAGTAAGATTAATTAACTATATGACTATATATGCAGAGCAATTAATACTATTAGATATTATTATCTGTAATATTAATAAACAGTAACAATGTAATAGAAAGTACATAGATAAACCAGTATGTGTAATTTCTGTCCCTAGCCCTTATGACACGGATGGGCAATTATTTGGGCTTGCAGGCCACATAGGGAGTTTTGATGAGCTGTCGTGGACTGGGTCAGCACCACTCTCCTCACAACAGCTCACCAAAACTCCCAGGGCACTTGGCTGGGATGGGGCTGTGAGCAGGCAGGGAGTGGCATCCAGGAGTGGGATGGGTGGGCAGGGTGAGAGTCTGGATCTTGGGGTGGTGACAGCACATGGCCAGAGCCCAGGGCACAGCCATGATCTGCTGCCCGCACAACCCTGTGATGGGCGCCGGTTCTGCAGTCAAGGGCATGCAGAGGTCAGATTGAGGCTGTGCTGTCACGGCCCAGTAATCTTGGGATGTCCATGGAGACTGGCTAGGAACTGCGCAGGCAGGGCACATGTCCAAGTGGATGGGATGGTGCCACAGGCAGGCAAGAGCTGCAAATGGGGATGAGCCCAGGATCTTGGAGAGGTGACAAAGGCTCAGGGCAGAGCTGCAATCCACTCCTCGCACACCCCTGCCTGCAGAACCAGCACCTGTCACAGGGTTTCCAGTCCTTATTCCCATCACTATTTATATATAAAACAGTCACTGATTTTACAAAATCATAACATGATCCTGGGACCAAAACTCAGAACACTCTTGCCAATTTGGGGCAGGGGAGAGGCTTTATATGTACAGTTTATACGATGGTCTATTCTACATGTCTTAACCAGGCAGTACATATGAAGATATGCTTTTACAGAATGCTATCAACAAGAACAGCTACTAGTTACAGAGTATGTTAGACTCCATTAGAAAGTCTCCATTATAAAATCTCTTGCTTTTCCTATAAAAAGATTTTATTATCATGCCCAGAGAAGGAAGAAAACCAACATGAAAGGTAATAAGAAATATTAGTTCGGAAATAAAACCTCCACACTTCAAAATGTAACAGAAATATTCTAATAAAGATAGATTAAATAATAAAGATTTAAAGCTCAGCATTAGTCAACAGGTTCTTTGTGTTAAATGAGCTTCAAGTTTGGAATTAGAACCATTTTGCACACACTGAACACATTAAATATGACCTTTAAGCTTCAATTTTCTGCGTGGGAGTGTAAGGTTAACGAAATAGCTGAAAGATCATATTTGTAAGAAATCTGCCTGCTAGTGGGAGAAATGGTAAACCAGCCAATGCTGTTAACATTCTTTACAAAGAGTCAGTGGACTCTAAGGTCTGACATGTTATTTATTTGATAAAGTGTTTTCTTCTTGAGCCACATTTTTGTATTTCCTTGTTTTCTTTAGGTTTCTCATGACTTCAAGTGTAAAATGAACAAGATAAACTTTTGGTTAGGTCAATACAATATATCCAAAATCCTGGGAAAGTTTAGATACACAGAGAATTTTGTAGCTATGGCATATTTCTTTTTCTTTGGCATGTGCCAAACAACAAGACAGTAATTTAAGGGTAAGCCATCATGACACAAGACAATACCATGAAGAGATACGCTGCCTCCACTTTCAAAGTTAGTTCTGCTCAGAAGCAAGGCTTATTAGCCTAGAAACAGCTTCCCATTTATTTACCAGTAACTATTGCTATGAATAGCAACACTTTACTTTGTAACATTGTACCTTTGTAGGCATAACCTGGTTAAGACATCAATGAAAAGTATGATTATATTATACCCCAAATAAGCATGCATTATAGTTAAAATGGAGGAAGTGCCTGAATGCACACCAAAAAATCAAGCATCACACCAGGATTAAGTGGCAATTGCTGACTTGCTTTGGGCGATAATATCCATTATTGCAAGCACGAGAGGAATTTAAAAGAGAGTAATGAGGAAAGACAATGACTACCAGGTCAAAATATCTGCATCTTCCATTTCAGTGGAGTGTCCTCCATCTTCACTGGATTTCATAGATTATATAGACATTAGGGCTGGAAGGGACCTCGGGAGATCATCGAGTCCAGCCCCCTGCCCAAAGGGCAGGAAGTCAGCTGGGGTCATAGGATCCC
>NW_017728931.1:76550631-76581319 GCF_001723895.1 Crocodylus porosus | reverse complement strand
GGCACCACATTGGCCTTCTTCCAGTCTTCGGGCACTACACCAGAGTGCCAGGAGTTTTCAAAGATCCGTGCCAGGGGCTGGCCTATGACGCTCGCCAGCTCCTTGAGTACCCTAAATACAGACAATTAATTTGGGGGCCTTTTTTCATAAATGGAATTTGTTGGAGATAAATGATAAAAAGGGGGTGGCGTGTACTTCTATTAGTACTGGTAATATTCTGAATGTAAACAGTATGAAGTTGCACCTTCCATTTTCTTTGGCTTACATCTAAATGTTGTTTATAAAGACTACAGTCTCTTTGATTCATGAACACTTTGCAAAGTGCTATGCTCACTTTGTTACAGACACATAGGCGTACATTAAAAGAACATTAAGGATGCGAAGTCCAGCACTCAGAAGTTGGGAAATGACAAAATTAAGATTGCCTACACAACAATAAATTTGGTCTCCTTGTGCATATGCTTCATGATAGAATTGTTAATTACATGGTAGCATAATATTTTTCCCCATGGGACCCCTGCCTCATTCAGGTCACAGAATGGACAGTGATCACAGAATAAACAGTATTCAATATTTTCTTTTATCCTCATTATTCAATGTTTGGCCCTTGGCCTTATTCATTACACATTATTCAAACCCTGCTTTAGATGCAGAATTATTGATTTCCTCCCGGGCATTTTTATGGCACACATCACTTTGGTATCTGAGTGCTTCACAAACATTAATTAGTCTCTTTTCTCTGCATCCCTGTGAAATCTTGCTTTCCCTTCCAGGTACTGTAATGGTTACAAACTGTACTGACCATTTCTGCCCTTCACCCCGGACTTAGTTCTTCATTTTACTCCCACTTTTCTAGCCTAATCTAATCCTAGTCAGGCCCAATTTCCCCCACAAGGATCTCCAAACTTCCTCTGATCTTGGGATAAAGTCTCCATCCCAGGCTTTTATCCTAGTTTGCTCCAACTTCCTTGTCCATCCTAATCCAGCTTCCCTAATTCCAGGCTTCATCTGATTTTCTTTCACTCCAAGTTCATGTTCAGTTTCCAGTCTTTTCCCTAACTATCAAATCATAACTTTCCTGCACCTCCCCTCCACCTCCTTTTTCTTTCCTTTCGCCCAATCTATTCCTTTGCCAGTCCCTCCCTATTTCTTTGTATTTGAATCAGGCAACTACTTCTTCTACTGTGACTGTCTCCCTCCTCTCAGTTGTTCATAGTGCTACAATGCTCCCTCTCTCAAGCTGCTGGGAGTAACAATTGTAGGCGAAGCCAGCCTTACCCCTACAGCCCAGAGCAATGGGACTCAGAGCATTTGTTCATTGAACCATGAGAATCCTCCACTGAGCCTTGTAAATGGATATTTTTCCAAGACTTATAACACGCCTGCAACTGGACAGTTATTCACCAGGTTAGTAAAACGCACTTCCCTGATATATGATATATATGTAGCCAGATTTCAAATTCTTGTGCCAATACATGGAAGCAGAAGAGCTTTTTGTAAAAAAAAATGATGAGAATATATTAATATGGGCAAAGTGCTATATTTTTCTTAGCCTAATTTTCAGAAACAGCAGAACCATTTTTGTTCAAACATCAAAAAAATGACATTGCACCAGACACTTATCATGAAAAACTGTAAAGGCTGAAGTTTAAGTTTGGTAAAGATATCAGAAACTGAAAACAGCCTTAAAGTAGGAAGTATCATGCAAAGTAATTTATAGGCAGCCCTACAACTCCATTTATAATCAAAATAAATTTTAATAACCAGGCCTAGATTTTTGCTCATACTGGGTTTTTTTCAGCTTCTTCACGTCTGTACACAAATCACAGGTGTTTCAAGAACAAAATTCATTTTTGCGGAGGCATCCCAGTAGTCCCAAAGTGCAGCAGGGCCTGGATTGGAGACTAGGGTTCAATAAGTATCATTGTGGCTGGGTCATTCTTTTCTAATCAATGTAACCAGGGGTGGGTGAGCATGACACCAGCCGTAGACACCAGTTTGGCAACTGTGCAGGAATGGTGGACACTGCTGCCGTCTTGGCCGCTACTGGCCCTGACCAAGCTATTGTAACCTCCTGACCAGGCCACCCCTGCACTGGAAAGCACCCTGCTTCAGACTCATTAGCCCTCACCAGACCCACCATCCCCTGATGGACGTAGCTCCAGCTGCCTACTCT
The DNA here is from genome assembly GCF_001723895.1 of Crocodylus porosus. Lineage (NCBI taxonomy): Eukaryota > Metazoa > Chordata > Crocodylia > Crocodylidae > Crocodylus > Crocodylus porosus. The sequence goes on along the minus strand of NW_017728931.1, from coordinate 76,579,143 downwards.
TCCCCACAGCAGACACCGCTCCCAAGTCAGCTTAAACTAAACTAACTAAACCATCTAACCTCTGCCCCACCTCCCCCACCCCAATGCTTGTAGAAAGGACATTGTGTTACCTTTGCCACTGGTTTTGCAGCTGCCTTAGCCTTTGCCTTACATCTGCCCAAGCCCATAAGCCAGGAGTAAATATGTGCGCTATCCCATCTTTGTTTTCATGCGTGTGTGTAGTCCTTTCTTGAACCCTCCCATCTCTTTTCCCTGTCTTTCCTTCTCGGACATCAGTTTGCTTCAATCACCAAAAATACATTTTCCTGTTTCACACAACGTTTAAAATCTTGTGATTATTCTTACCAGAGTCCCATGGGTTTCTGCTCTCTAAACTTATATGATGCTTTCAATCAAAGATGGAAAATTCTCCAGCTGTGCTCTTTAGCACGGTACGAAACAAGCTGATTAGTAACAGCAGCAGCAGGAGGAGTAATTAAAAAAAGAAACAATAGCAGCAGCAAAAAAATAACAAAAAAACTCAACATTTCCCCCTATTCGCCCTTCTTGCCCATGGGGAGCAGAGCAGACTTTTAAATTGAAAACTTTCAGTTAATTCAACTTCTATACACATGATACCAGAAGAAAATAGTTGTTGCCAAATTCACTAAATCAACATAGTTGACAGGATGTAAATGCTATCATTGTTTAAAAATACGTAAAGTATTTCTGAAGCCTTTTTTGAAGACCACTGTTTACTGGGCAAATACTACTGGGTAATCAATCTTTATTTATCAAGCTGGTTTCATGCACACCACATCTTAAAGAGTTGTAGAATAAAACACATAAAATATCACTGACAGATAAAACAGATTTAACTGCATTAAACAAACTATTCCTGTATAGTGTGATGCATATTAATGATGAAAATACTAAAATTTGATCAAAAAGAAAGTTCTTTAACTTTAATTTAAATGCATGAGCAAGTGTGGATGACCTAAAGTTTGTGGATAAATAGTCCCGGAAATGTGCGACAAAAGAATTCTGACTGGTCTCAATCATATAATAAGCATGGCTAATTTCCCACAGCAATACAACTCTCATCAAAAGTTAATTGAAATCAGTGGAAACTTTCCCTTTGACATTAGTGGGATTTGGATTTTGTCTTAAAAGAAGTTAGAGTCCATTTATGAAGATTTGTAAGGCATTGACCAGGCAACTTAGGATCTTATAAGTGCTTTTCACGTACTAAACCCATGTAAGAATTTTTAGGTTAGATCTCCACCAATTTTGATTCAAGACACACTTACATTCATTATGTTTTCACATGTATTCCTACAAGCTGCCGCAAATCATCTTAACCTTTGATTCCAAGCCATTGCTTTCACTGAAGAGCTTTAAATCAATAACAAAACGCGAAAACTCTGTCAGAATACCATGTACCTCAAAAGGATCAGATTTCCAATGTCCACCATTGTCCACCCTGAGAATCCAGATCTGCAAAAGCAAGTTGTACTTGGAGTTTGCAAGGTGAGGTGCATGAATGTTTGCATACAATAATACCCACTGAAGAGCATGGGAGCCTCTGAACAGAATTTGAGAGAATCAGACACAGCAAATATTAGGAAACAGTAGAAGAAACTAGTGAAGTTGAAACTTTCCCATTTGGGTACCTACCACTTTTTCTGTTACCTCTGTACCCTTGTCCAGAATGAGTCAAAGAAAAAAGGAAAAGACACTGTTTTTAACTGTTTAATTAATAACAGTGGGGCAACACCAACCAGGAGTGTTGGTTTTGTTTAGCCAAAGCTCCTGCTTCCTACCATGATCCTTTCAAATCCAGATTTTCACACCATTCATATCTATCCATTCATTTGGACTATATAACTTTCAGTTTAAAGCATTCAGCTCTCATAGATTTCCATGAGAACTGATGGCCACATTTTAGTTAATTTAGCTAGGTTTCAGGTATTATTCTGCCTCTCATATGTCTAAGTCTTTGCCACTATTACTCCATAAAATATACTTTTTGCCTCAGGGATGCTATTCTATTCCACGCGGAATAAAATTCCACAGTGCTTGTATATGTGATGGTGGGGCAATATACATGTAGCAAAAAGTGACGAGAAATTGTCATTTGTCTACTATAATGGTGTCACCATGTACATGTGCACAATATTTTTTCGTGTACAAATGTATTTCAGCATGGCAACTTAGACAACCTCCAATGTATTTTAGTTTGATCGAGGCAAATGTTCCCATTGTGGATAAAAAAATCACGCATGTGTACATGTCTGGGTCATGAAGAAGGGGTGGGGATGGTGCATGGAGCACTGGAAGCTGGGTGGGCTCACAGAAGCTCAGGCTTGGTGGGCTTCCAGCACCCTGTGCACCAACCCTGCTGCCTTCTCCAGCCACCAGCACACCCAGCCGCCCTTCTACCACCTTCACATCCTGCCCTAAGGGCAAACCAAACCATTCCCAGATGGTCCCCGGCAGTAGGAGAGTGGCAGGGACAATGCATAGGGTGTTGGAAGCCTGCCAAGCCTGAGCTTCCCCATGCCCAGACTTCCAACACCCCATGCACCATTGGACTGGGCTCAGTGCTGTCTGTGAGCAGAGGCAGCACCCACCCAGCTAGCAACTTACCCAGGTCACCCCAGGAGGCATTGCCGTCATGGAGAGAAGCACTGGACCCACTCGCAACTCAGAGGCTGCACGGCCCAGTGGCAGCTTGCACATGCAGGCTCTGCCATGGGAAAAAAAAAGCAATGAGGGGCCGGCCAGCTTTCGTTTTTCTGGAAGTGTCTGCCCGCCTCTCATATGGCCAGGGGGCAAGCTCCTGGCTGCCCGTGAGCTGGGGGCCCCACTTCTTCCTTCTGAAGTGATGGCTGCCCCTGGAGTTACCCAAGCAGAGTGCTAGTGGGTGGGTACCACCCAGAAGGGCTTTGTCACAGTAGAGGGAAGAAATGGGACCTCCACAGCTCAGGGGCTACTGGCAGCTTGCCCCCTCTGCTGGGGAAGAAAAAAAAGGTGGGCCCCTTACCACTTTTTTTTTCCCCCAGCAGAGCCTGCCCATGGCAGCAGGCACTGGGGGTGAGCTGCCAGTGGGCCATCACTGTTCTGTCACAATAATGGAAGCCCCTGTGTTGAAACAGTGCGTCACAATTAAGAAGCTACAAATTAAAAACTCACCATTTCAATTTAAGGGAATTAAACCCCCGCATGTATACAAGCACCCCCATTCATTGATCAGGCAACATTCTAGACTTCCCTTACATTAGCACCCAGTTCACTCAGAGAGGAGACGTATACTTGAACTACAGCATCTGACAGACAACAGTATTTCCAAGAAAAGGAAGAGAAGTACCTGCCTTCTGCCCAACAGCATATGGATTAGGGGAGTTACCAAGGAAGTGGAAAACTTGGGATCTGTGTACCACTCAACTAATGGTAGTTTGATCTCACATGCCTTACTTCCCACTCAACTAGAGAGCAGGCAGAACTAAAGACATCCATCCTGTTGAAACTGAGCCACTAGCCAGAAAGGAATGTAAGAGTCATGGGACTAGACAAAAACCATGCACGAAGGAGCCTGACTGGATCTGGGCATATAAACCAGCTCAGTGCATATAAATCAAAATCGCTGAAACTGATTTAAGATAAACCTGGTTGAATGTAGTATCAGACTTAACTGATTTGGGTCAAACCGGTTTATGAATCTTCTGTTCCAGACCCCTTCCTGGTTCAAGTTAAATCACAGTCCCCCAACATCCCACCATGTTTTCCAGCCCTGGGCTGGGTTGTGCTGTCTGTTCCAGAGAGCAGAGTTGGCCCTGCCCCTCTGCCCTCTAGCTGGAGCAGTGAAGGCTGGCTGACAAGGGGGTGGGGAGCAAGCTTGGTTGGGGATGCAGCTAAGTCTAAAGGGCAGGAGGTACTGCCCCCCCCAGGCAAACCTCAGCTGGGGGCTGGGGCCAGGGAGAGGAGTTAAACACCCCTTCCCCATCTCAAACTTTCTGCTGGCTGAAACTGTGGACTACAAATCCCAGAAGCACCTGGAAGCAGGAAGAAGTGCTAAGCAACCCTGCAGAGTCCTGCTGCTGTAATTCTGGACTAGAAATCCCAGAGACCTTGGGGGCAGCAGGAAGAGGAAGTGAACACACAGCCCATGTTAGCTACATGCTAGAGACTCATGCTCTAGTGCCCTGCCCCTCCCCCCCTCAGCTTCTGGCCTGAGCCACTGTAGGAATGTGGCTGTATTTCCTGTATCAAAGGTAAATGTCTGTTCACTTCTTTTTCAATGTAATCTGTGCAGTTTAGACTGAACTGATTTAGCCTCAGGCTTTTTGACTATCTGTACCTATCCCAGAAGTGCTGCAGTATGCTCTCAAGACCATCTAAGCCATCTACACTGCCTAATCACTGGGTTTCAGTGTGCATGGAATAGGGACAAGTGGGCAAGTTCAGCTTCTCAGTCATGGTGCTAGGCTCATCAGGAAGTCAGTATAAACAGACCCTGAGAAGAAGAGGCGGCTCTAGAAGGAAGTGTTCTATAAGTTAGGCCAGTCTATAAAATTTTATTTCAGTTCACATTACCATTCTCCATGTATTGTTATTTCTCCTAGCTTTCATTATTTTTTTTCATTAGAGAAGAGGCCTTGTCTGGTAGACTTCACTGGGCTATTAATACTGTATATGTCTTTAATTTGGCCATGTGCTCCTACTCATTATCTTAGCAAACACCTTGAAAAGATAATTTGAAAAGTGTCTTTTCCCATCACCTCTATTCTATTGTGCTAGAAATTAATTTCAATAAGTTCAGACACAGGTTTCTGAATAGCTGTTGCAACCACTCATCTTCTTCAGGGCACAATAATGCCAAGCTGGAAAAAAACACTTGTTGGAAGAAAGGAAGGGATAGAAGGAGAGAAGGAGGGAAGATAGATGGGACAGCTCTAAGACCGTTCACGTTAGCCTCAGATTTTCTCATGTTTATCTTGGTTTACATTAGCTGAACTTCAAAAATAGCACGTTCTGAAAAGTCTCCATCCCAGGCTTTTATCTGAAAAGCTGCTCTAATCAAGTTGTGTTTTACAGGGCTATTTAAATAGCTAATCCTTTTTAATATAGCTTTTTCTTTATATATTATAGGCCAGATTCAAAGGTGAATTACATTCTGGGAAATGCATATACATTATATGCAGAGGGAGCAGGTGAGGTTACTTCCAATATAGCATGAGTAGGATAAAAAGAGCTTTGGATGAGTAGATAAATGGATGACATGCAAGAAAAAAACAATATCAGAAGTAGAAAGAAATGTATGGATGAGATTTTCAAAGCAGCCTAAGGAAAGAAAGAAGGAAAATATTTACCTAAGAACCTTTCACATTAGGTTTTCAACTTGGGGCTCACAAATAAGGATCACAGTAAGTCAACAATTCTATACTTCTCATATTCCTTGCTAGATTCTGTCTAGATAAGACATTAGTCTTTTCAAGGGACTGAGTCCTCCTGGTGTGTAAAAGGCTGAGAAACACAGCCCTGGCTGCTCTGAAAATCTGACCTGAATTTTTAACAATAATAATTTACTGTGTCAATTATTGTAGTGATTGTAAGGGCATTCTGGATCACTGTAATCAGGTGGCTGTTTGAATCATTTAGAAGCATATCTTCTAAAAAATGCTATCTAGATTTAAAATCCAATACACTGATATGCATATGCAGTCCAACATAAGCCGCTTCAGTGATTAATTACACCCACTGGTAAAACTTTGAAGTTTGTTATTTTGTCTGAATTTGTCTAGATTCAAGTTCTAATCATTTGATCTTGCTCCATATTTGTCCTTTAGAGTGAAGGTCCATCAATTATCAGTTCTATTTCCCTGTGTTTATACCTATAGATAATTATCTAGTCACTTCTTAACCTTCTCATGTTATGCTAAAGAGATTTGTGCTCCATGGGTCTTTCTAAAGCATGTTTTCTTATCCTTTAATCATTCTTGTGAATCTACTCTGAACTCTCTCCTGGTTATTAACATCCTTTCTGAATTTCTAAATTCACTGTAACTAGGCATAGCATTCCAGTAGCAGTTGTACTGGTGTCAAGGACAACTGTAATAGAATTCTCTATTCCTACTCGGTGGGTACGTCTACACCTGATGCTGAATGTGCAGTAGACTGATTAACTGTGCATTACAGCGTCACAGCAAAACTCAAGCTATTAGGCTAATGTGAAGTAGTATTAGTCTACTGTACATTAACTATCATGAAAAAAACATGCAATCACACTAATGCACAGTAGGGTAGCTTACTGTGCATTTATTATTTACTTTTACAAGTATTAAACTTAATGAACAGTAAGCACTGCACATTAATGAACATGTAGATGCTCCCAGTATTCAAGATTGATGCAGTGGTGATGTGCAAGGGGTGCACGTGCACCCCCTGACAGCCAGCATTTCCCTCCTGGGTGACAGGCAGCAGGGGTAGGTGAGAGTGCTGGTGCCCCTTGAGAGCACCATCTGGGGAGTGGGGTGCCAGGAGAAGCAATCCCTGTGGCCAATCGCTTTGACCCAGAAGTGCCAGTGGAGCACCTGGAAGTACCAGTAGCGTGCCGCTGGCACTTCTGGGTCAGTGTGATCCGCCATGAGGGGACCCCTCCCCCAGTCATTGACTGGCTGCTGAAGGAGCAAGTGCCCTCCTGACTCGGGATACACTGGTCACTCATTGATGTGAGCCCTTTTCACAACAGAATCATACTAGGAGTTTCTATTAAAGGTCATTAATTATTATGATCCCTCAGAGTCATTTCTTCCAGGACAGAGTGACCTGAAAGTTCCTAAATGTATGATTTCACATTTGGCCATATTAAAGCACCCTTTGTTTGCTTGCACCCTGCATACTAGCACTTCAGATTATTCTTTATCAATTATATGTCCTACAATCCCCCACCCCAGTTATTCATTATTTTTTCCCTCCCCAATATTTGTGTCATCCACAAATGTTATCAGTAATGATTTCATGTTTTCTTCTAGGTCACTGTTCAAAATGTTAATAGCATAGGGCTGAAAACTGATCCCTGGGGGAGCCACTTAGAAATGCACTCACTCAGTGATGATTCACCATTTACAATTACATTTTGAGACCTATCAATTATCCACTATTTAACCGATTTAATGTGTGTCAATAATAATAGTAATACTTAGCTCTTTTATAGCACTTTTGATCAGTCTGCAGCACTTCACAAAATAGATGATTATTATTATTCTCATTGAGAGATGAGAAAATTGATGGACAGGGAGATGAAGTGATTTTCCCAAGGTCAGGGGTAGAGATGGGAAAAGAATGCAGGCCTCTTGAGTCCTACAAGAGGTGCACTAAATGCAAGGCAATGCTGCACACTAAAGAGGAAGGAACTGAAAAATTCTCTGGGATCTTTAATCCCTACGTGAAGAGCCAGTCAGAGACATTCAGAAATAAACTTTATTTTAATATCCCATGAGAGAGATGAGAGATCTAATTATAAATGATGATGTGATGTTCCCAAGATTACAGAGCTCTGACTATGGCCGGATTCTATAAAGCTGCTGAAAATATTTCAGGACAGCCTCTCAAGGTTTATGAGCTGGGGCTGAGACTACTTGCTGTTCAGAATAACATTTATTTTTAAGCTGAATTAAAAAAAAATGTTAGAAGTAAGTCCTTAAGGACACTTTACAACGTTAATACTTTGGTGATATGCAGGGGGTGTTCAAGCTATTTATCTTCAGTTAGATGCAATCTGAATGGCAGTAAGTCTATCCAATATATTATATTAATGCTAATCTTACAGTACTTTTTGGAAATGTATTCTGCAGACTTCAGTCAGCTAAATGAAAATTTTCTCATGGCCATTAGAAAAGCTCTCTTCTTAAGGACTTGAGCCCCAGATGCTTCCAGTCTTCATGATATAAATTACCCTTTTTAGTCATTAATCTGTTGTAATCTTCAGCATGCACAGTAGCTGTCAGAGATGCATCACCAAGAAGAGCTGTCTGGATAATTTAGTTTCCATTAGTCATGAATGTGTTTTGTGGAGGACAATAAGGTATAGGAGCAAGGATATCTTGGGTAACAATGATACCTAAAGCCACAGGGCTCCTAAAATCAGAATAGAGCAGCCACTGCATCCTTCACTAAATGGATTTGATTCTACACATTCCAGGGCTTGTCTCATGTCCTGCAAGTGTAACTGGCTGCATGTATAAAAGTTCCCTGTTTATTTTGGGCATCACAATGTTTTGACATTGCTTAATGACTCTCCCTCCCAGCATCTCATGAAATTCCATTAATACATGCTGACTTCACACTCTGAATTAATCATAAACTGCATCATAAAATACAAAAGCCACAAAGAGGTTTAGTTTGAGGTTTTCTCAAATGCTTAGAAAAATTGAGAATTCATGATTTTTTATATACCTTTGGGCCCTATCCTGCCACCATTGCTAGGCTTGCAAATCCTCAACTAGCATACATCAGTTTAGCTTCATGGAAACCCAAAAAGGATATTCATGTATTTATTGGTCACCCTCCCCCAAACAGACTCAGGGCAGCTTAAAATGAAAACAAAATAAATTTATAAAAAATGATGAAATGTTAAAACAAAATAAGAAGTAGTAAAACATCTCCCATGCAATGCCCTAGAACTTAACTCCACCTGCTAACAGCCTGCCCAAATAAAAAGGTCTTACAGTGCTTCCAACAGATGTCCAGGCTCAGGCTCTCATGGGCCTCAAGGGAAAGAATTCCAAAGCTGAAGAGTGCCTGCCAAGAGTGACCTCCCATATATTTCTGATGAACAAATTTTGTGCATTGAACTTGCAGGAGGTTGGTTTCACCTGACCATAGAGATCATGATAAAACATAAGGGAGGAGGCAGTCCCTTAGGTATATAGGACCTAGGCTGTTTAGGACTTTATAGGTCACAACCAGCACCCTGAATTGTGCCCAAAAGGTTACTGGAAGCCAGTGCAGACTCTAGAGCACCGGACTAATGAGAACATGGGCCTTCATGTATTCTGCAGGAGCTGCAGCTTCTAGATAGTCCTCAAAGACAACCCCACATTAAGTACATTGCAATAGTCTAGCCTCAAGGTTACAAAAGCAGGGATGATGGCGGCCAGATCCAGATCTGAAGGAAAAGGCCACAGCCTTCTTACCAGATAATTTAAAAAAAAAAAAATCTAGTATAAATCATTTAAAATGTCTCCGGATAATGTGTACAATCATTCAAATTGTGCAAACGGCACTAGCTATTTGCCAGACCCCATTGATTTTAGTATTAATGGCACCATTTAAGCCAATTTAGGCATGCCAGCTCCTTAAATCTCCTTACCTTGATGCTCAAAGTACCTTGCCTCTAATAGCAATGTTCAAATTAACAGGATCTACTCTATTTCAGGGCTGTTCGTAGTACAGTGCTAGCAAGCGTAGAGATGGGCTAGGAGTAATCACCCATCATCCATATCAGGCAACTTTTTGATTGGCAAATAAGCCCATTATATACAATTTAGACTAACAAAACATTCAGGGTTTGGGTTTAGGGCCCCCCTTTTCCCTCCATTTAATAGGCCTATTTATTTATACTATATTCTATGTGTTGATTATTTTATCTGTTAGAAATGTTAAGCTATGCTTCCACCTTTTATAAATGTGATTTTTAAATCATTTGGGTGTGGAGAAGACAAAGGGTGCATTACTCTGCTTTTCCATGCCTCTCCCAGTATATCCTTGGAACAGCTAGGGATGTAACTGCTGGATGTATACAGCCACATTCATAATTTAGAGCAATCTCAGGGCTACTTCACATTATGGCAACTGACAATAACCTCTAAGGATGCTTCAGCCATCACCTATCCCACCCTGCAATTACTTCCTACAAAGGAGAAGCCAGGAAAGGGTCAGAGGCAACCACCTACTGCAAGCTAACATTGCCTAGAGATTTCCCTGTTCCAGGAAAAGTCTTAACGCCACCTTGTGCCTTCAGAAGGGTACAAAAGGAGCTTGGCACAAAAAGGAGAATTTGGCTCTCCTTACCTGCCAATAGATTGCCTTAAATGTGCACATTGTTTTCACAACATTTAAAATAGACAACATTTCTGCTTCCCCCTCAAAAGTTTACCATCCCATGAGTTCAATGGAAATCTCCAAGTGAGGTCCTACCCGAAGTTAGCTTGGCCGAATCAAGGCTCTTACGGATAATGTCTGAGGGAAGGTTGAGTCTTATCATTCTTATGTGAGGTTATTACTGGAGTTACAAAAGTCCAAACTGCCAGGCAAATTCAGTTCCCTCAACTGGAATTGACCAACTGAACACAACATTTCTGAATGCCAAGCAAGGCTAATTACAGTACTCAGCTGGTCTCCAGCAAATGAATGATCTTAACTGTTTGCCTTTCAGCTGCCAGATGGAGCGAGGCAGAAAAGTCTGCACAATGTGACTAAGGGTGGGAAAAATTGCAAAAAATTTAGACTAGCATCCGAGAGCTTCCGAAAATAACATTTTGCACTTGTACCTCCTAGTCTACTGAAGGGTCTCAAAATGCCTCACAAACCATTAATTAACCTAGGCATAGCACCCTTCTGCAAAAGACAAACAGAAACTCTATGCAGTCATATACCCATCTGAAAAGAATGGATATTAAGTCCAAGTCATGCCTTATTTCATACTAAACTGTGATATCCTTAGCATCTCTGATCTACATCTTATCTGGCAAACAGTCCTCTTGATTTCCATTGATTATAAAGAGGTACTGCTTAGAGTCAGAAAAACAGTGACTGTTACTCAATAGAATAAACCCCACAACAAATCAGTGGTAAAACTAGAACTTCCAAGTCCTGACTCCCAATCTACTGATCAAATTATTTCAGGTTACACCTACTATTCCTTGATTAGAGATGTAGGGTCTTAAACCAGTTCACAGAATGGAGAAGCGATTGCTTGAAATGGATATTATTAAGCTTCAGGGAAGCACTGGTTCCTGATACCACTGATGTAATGTCCTCTATTTCAAATACTGCAGAGAGCCAGATTTTCTCCTAACTCCTGCTGGAGAGCACTTCATCCCACATGTGGTTCTACTCACCTCAGTAGTACTGACAGTGGGATATGGTGCGAGTGAATGTATCTTGTTCTGGCCCCCTAGTTTGTGTAATTTGGGCAATGAAATGAGATCACAAATTTGAAGCTGCAGTTGTTACTCCAAACACATCCATCTGGTAGTTTAGCACATCTATAAAAATGCCGTATGTTATAACATGCCAAGCCTAATCAAAATCCTTAATAAACAGTTTACATAATTTATCCAGATGCACATTCACAAGTAAGGGCTGGACTTGTTATTTATATATATATATATTATTTTAAGAAGTTTTCGTCAAAAAGCTCAAATTTCAGCTCACAATGCTGAAGCATGAAACTCATCCTTCTTGAGAAATTAGGCCTGAGTTCTTAAAGCCACATGGGAATTTTGTAGCCAGGTATCGAATGTAGGTATCCTGAACCTGACTTTAAGCACCCAAGTTTGAAAACAGTAATATAAATACTTCCCTGCTTTCATGTCTTAAGCACAGACTCTTTTAAAACTTGTGTGATTATGTTTTTGTGCATTTGGGAATCTATACATACAATAATTTCATTTAGGACATATAATGCATTAAAATATCATTTAAAATAATACATATATGAACCCTCTCCAGTATTTTTAATAATGAAAAAGATATGTCATTACTCCTGAATATTCTCCCTCTTTGATCTTGTGTTTCTCTCATGACTTTTCCTACTAACACGGAGTTTTAACTGCTGACATAAGAGATCCTACTGCTTTACCAGCAATTTTTTATTCATTCTAAGTGCACAACATCTAATCCATCCATTAGATCATAGAATGGTATTTGCTAAATGATATTGTAATTTGTTTCCTTGTGCCACCTAGTGGATATTAGTTGTAAATGCAGTACTGGCATTAGTCCCTGAACAGTTTTAATGAAAGGTACTATTGTGATTTCTTGCATCTCATCAGGTCCCACCCCCACCACCAAAAAAACCACAACATTGTCTATGGAAAAGCTTGGGTCATGTAATTTTTTGAGTATACCTCTAACTTAGTTTTGTGCATTTTCTAAACTGTAAAAGGAACCAAGAAAAGTTAATGCAATATTGTGAACACCCCAACATTCAAACTCGTTATTTTATATGCGGTAAAAATTCTGGTCCTGCTTTGCAGTTTATTCCATATGTTGAGGGATATTAAATTCACTGCATATCCATCACTTTTCTATATTATTATTCCACTGAAACAGCTTTGCAGTAAATCACAGGTATGTGCTGGCTTCAGGAAAACATTGTAAAAATAATTTTAAAATTTAGAGTATTTTCCTTTAATAAAAACGTGCACACATTCATTTCTCTTGGTTTCTGAAGAAAATCTTCTCTCTCCCGTATAGTAAAATAACATGGACAATTTCTAAAATGGTAGGAAAAAAGGTGGTTTGTTTTTGGAGAAAACTCATTTGCAAAGTTTTCTTTCTTTCTTTAAAAAGAGTCATGGGAAGACAATAATGGCATTGGAAGCATAATTATTTTAACACAACCATTAAACATCAAAGAGAAATTTGATTTAAAATCATAACAATGCAAGAACTTATTACAGGTGTCTCATGTGAGCTGTTCCACTTTAAGCAACCCATAATAACTTAGTTATATTCTATTTTGTCAAATAGCATTCATTTTATTCCAGCACTCCAGACAAAATTGTCATTACCCCATTTTTGGTGTTGAACATTATTTACATAAGGAATAAAGAATCATGAATCTGGTACCATAAGAGTAATTTGCACTACAAAAAGGAATCCTACAATGCTTTAATTTCCCTCATGAATAATTTTTTGGTAAAGCTGTACTCTGGTTGTTTGTTAGACACATTGCATTTCCTATTCAGATTCTAGTGCGCCAAGAGAATTGACACAGAATTTTGTCCTTACTCCTGCATTTCATGAGTAAGAATAAGGCAAAGTTTAGAAGGGAAAACATATCACAAATCTGTATATGTTTTGGTACCTGCTGTATCAAAATAGAATTTCTAATGAAAAGATAGATAGCTAAGAGACCCTACAATCTAAAGCTCATTGGACTTAATTATTTTCCAGTGGAATGTATGTTATGATTTTTAATGAAAACTAGATGCAAGCATCTGTTAAAGGTAGAAACCTATTGTGAATTGCAATCTAGTTTCCCTTCGCACATTATGATTTCATGTGGATGAGAGAGTGCATTTTGGTTTGGATTAATTCAAACTTGTTTTGACAGTTCCTATTTTCAAATGAAGAGCTACTTTTTCTATCTGTCCTTGACTACTGATACATGATTAAACTGTGCTTGACTGGCACAGGATTAAAATTCTTCATCAATTTATTTAAAAAGGAGAATATTGTAAAAAAATTACATAGAAAGTAAAAGAAAATACGACATTGTTATACTGAAAGAAAATTCCTTTTTTTCCTCTCTGCCAATATATGCTTAACAATTAACCAAGAATTACTTTACCAACTGTGTCTAATTTACTTTTTGTGCTTAATTTCTAGGATTAAATTATAAACAGATGGCCTCTTAGTGGTAAAATGATCATAAATTAGGCTTATATATTGAAAAGTAATGTGATAAAATATTAAAGTGCAGCTGGAATATTTTTTTTTTTGTGACTTACTTTCTATAAAAGTTAGAGTCATGGTGTGTGTAATCAACCAATCTTGCTCTACAGTCCTGGAGCTTTAAAATTCCATCTGTCCAGAAATACCCTTTGCTATTATATAGGCTCTTTTCTATTGAATCGCACTGAAGGAATTTTAGAAATCTGCATGCTCTCTTCAACAGAGAGAGTGGATTATTAAAAATTGGGGGTGTCATTTTTAAAGGTTTCTAACCATTCTGCCAATAATATATCAGCCTTGTCCTTATGCCCCCAAATAATAAATAATTTTTTTTACTAGATTTAGGAACCAGGTAATCATTGTCATTCCCATGCTTTCCCTTGAGGCAGTGGTATGTCTGTTTTATTATGAAGATTTGCTTCTACATGCAAATCTCTTTCCCTTGTGATCTGTGAAATTCAAAGGAGTGATATCAATAATTCTAAATATTTTTGGAGAGTGGTGTCCTTGTGGTTGTCTTTGACTTTTGTCAGTCATGTTGAAAGCTGTTCTACCTCCTTTGAAAGGTATATATTGTTCTGGCTCTATAACAACAACAACAACTGTTTTCAGGGGAGTTACAACCCTATGTACACAAGTGGCATTGAATAAAGAGTTATTACAGACTAATACAAAATTTTCATTCAGGCATGGTGTAGGAGGACCTGTCCAGCAAATCCCATGCTGGGCACAAAATGGAGATTCTTCAGACCATCAAGCAATGAGGGATGGTGCTGCAATCTGGGAGGAAATCATGATTTCAAACTAAAAGAATGAATTTGAAAATAAACTCTGTCACAATTACATTTTCCACACAGGAGTCCTGCACATTACTAGATGCAGTGCAGCAAAGAATAAAATATGGATAGCATGTGGGCCTATTTTATCGCCACAGGGATAGAATGAAACAATCACATACCAGCAGAAGATGACAGGGACGTGCAAGAAATTACTAACAAATATAACTGTTACCAAACAAACTCTGAAACTGCAAGTCTGCATCATTCAGAACAGACACATCATTCAGAACCAGTAACTCCAGTCCAGTGAAAACATCAAAATGGAAATGATCAAAGCTTTTCAAAGATAAAGTTGACCAGATAGGTACCATCTGGCAATGTCCAACTGTTGAAGCACAGAACGATTGCCAACAAATAATTGCATCTAAGCTCAAATCCAAGGAATATAATAAAAGGGAAAGAAATGTTCACATGTTTCTTACTGCACTATAAAGTCATCAGGGTAAGAATAAACCCTATTTTGCATTTCTCATGAAGAAAAAGAAGTTATCCAGAAATGGTAAAGCTCACTGACCACACACTGTCAAAATACATGCTGCTGAATGACATTTTGTAGTGTATGCACTGTGCTGCATAAGCAATGTGTAAGCTAATAGGGCTAGCCACAATAAGTTACAGAAGTGGTAAGCAAATTTGGTCAAAGGATCTTGACTCAGAAATAAGATCACAAATGAAAATGATTAACAAGTTGTTCTAACCTCATGCTTAAGAAACACCTTGACTAGCAATAGGAGAGTCAAAAAACAAAGCAAGGTAATAAAAATGAAGATCTAGCAATGGCTATTTTGTAACTGTCATTTGTATTCAAGTTTCTCTTTTCTTCTCATACTAGCAAATTGCCTGCCAAGAATGATGGGGGGGCAGGTGGGGACAGAGGCCTGCATCTGGCCTCCACCCTCCACCACTTTGGGGTCAGGTCCCCCCCTCTCTTCCTGCCTCCTGGGGGCCGGGCCCCCTACCCCTGCCATTTTGGAACTGAGCTCACTTCCCCCACCCCCTCCTCCCACCACTTTGGGGCTGGGGCCTTGCTTCCCCACTCCATCCCCTCCATCCCCGCCGTCATGGCGGTCCGCTGCCACCACCACCGCCTGTCCGGAACACTGGTGGAGCACTCTGATTGGTTGTTTCAGACAACCAATCAGAGGGCAAATAAAACGTTATGGACAGACAGATGGACAGACTAAGGTTTTTATAATATTAGAATGATACTACTTTGTTCATGTCCTTTCACAGCATCTGATAAAGTCAGTTTCAGCCCATGGATGCTTGTGCTATATATATATCTATTTTGATTAGTCTGTAAAGTGTAAAATCTACCCTACCATTCTAAATGGAGCAGCTTGACCAACCCATATAGGAAGCCATGGTCTGAGGTTGTCACATCCACATTTTTCAAGAGGTATACTTGTGGAAGATGCAAAAATCACCAATTAAATGCAGAACAAAAAAGATTTTTCCATCAGGTGCTGTCAGTTTCTGTACTGTGCATGCAACTGTACATCCTTTGCACTCTAGGATATCCAGGCCTTTTACAGGTGCATTTGGTCATGGGAACTTCAGTGCAACAAAATTGCTCACCATATTACAAATAAGAAGCCTGACACTGAGAAGTTGGTTATCACCAAGAGCGATGTCACTGAACTTGTAGCAAAAATGGAAAGCTCTGAGGCCAGATCATGTTCGCTGCTATTGGTGAAAGTTTCTGATGAACACATATCACATGCTGACATGAAAAAAATTAAGAATTTCTGGAAGGAAAATAAGCAGTTCTGAAATTGCTGATGGAAGGAATCGTATTTATTAAGACGAGGTAATTGGGCATAAATAACCCAAAGGATTTCAGATATATATCATGCCTCTCAGCTGACAGGATAATCTTTATCTCCATCTTGGCTAAAAATGTGAATCATCATTTGACCACCACCAATAACTGAACATTGGAACAAAATGGCTAAACACAGGGCTCTAAAGGACACAAGGAGTTGCTGCTAATCAACAATGTGAACTCAAATAAAATAAATAAAAGGTGAAGGAACCTCTCTGTCATCTGGATAGGCTATATGAAAGTATTTGATTTGTTCCTTCCTTATTGGAAGACTTCAATTATAGAAAGCACATGAGAATTTAGTAACTACATATTAGTGCATAATGATGATCTTATAATTAGGGTTATAGGTGAGCATAAAGGGATAAAAAATTATATGAAGCCAATTCTGACCTGCCTTGAGATCTTCCAAGAATAAACCTGAGCCTGCTGGGGCTTTACCTAGTGCTCAAACCACTAACGTAGGATAAAACAGGACTCTTGGTATGATTATCCAAGCAACAAATAGAAGTGCAAATTGTCATATATATAAACTCTGTGGTTCAAATTCAGGTGAACTCCAGAGTATGTTGGAACGTCTTTCATGCACTCCATCCACATGAGCTTGGAGTTAGAAAAATGCTCTTTACTTACACATTCAACACTGAAGTGTGGTTAGACAAACTACCTAAAGCTCATGAACAGAACCAAAATCAAAACATGGAGCAAATGAATAGATATTTGGGAGTGAATCAACTTCCAAAGATCCTATTCCAAACATACTGAGATACAAAGAACAGCAATCAGAAAATTCTTTAATACAGGAATGTGTCTTAAGGGCTGAATTAAATTCTGGAAACAAAATTAAGGCAATAAACTGCTAGGTTATACCAATGCTCTCTCTCATACCTTTGGAATACTGAAATGGTTCAAGATAAATTTGAAAGCCCTTAACAGGAAGTTGAGGAGTTTCCTTACAAGTTATAGCATTCATTATACAAACACAGCCCCACAGAGAGGCTGTATGCACCTCATGGGGTGGGTAGAAGAGGCCTGTTTGAGTTTTGAGCATCCTGCAATAGTCCTGTAAAAGGCTTGAAGAAATCCTTTTTGGTGAAAATTCTGCAGGCTATGCACCCCACCCTCCCTTAATGGTTCTGCTCAATGGCAAAATGCAGCCCATTTATTACAAGAAAGGTAAACAAATATTTCTCATATGGAGGGGGAAGTGAGGAGAAGATATCCCCAATGATTAGGCTATTGTTAGTTCTTTTTTCATTACAAATATTAATGAATCCAGGGCATTCTCAGGATTTTTCTGAGCCAGCCTTTCATTCCTCCAAGCTAGGAAGGAAGCACCATTTAGTCCAAGGCCTTGCTCTTCTCACCTAAATAAAACAATGGGAAAAAATTGAGAATCTGTATTTGCAAGCAGAAAATGAAGTATAGAAATAAATGAAGACAATGCAATTTGAGCTGATTTATAGGTAACCTTGAGGCTTTTGTTAATAAGCTGCTGACTGTGGGAATAACAATGTCAAATGAAGCCATGTCAAAATCTATCCATTGACCTTGAGCTCTGTTTCCACTGCTGCCTCTGATGCACAATGGGATCATTTCCCTGAAGAAAAATGATTCTGCCTGCACATGCATGTGGGTGTAAACAGCAAGTGGGGGTGACAGGAGGATTTTACTGGTGTAACTAGGGCAGGGTGACCGGGGCAGATGCCCTGGGCACTAAATTGAGGGGGAACAGAAAAAAATAATCTGCTGTCTCAGCTTCATGATCACACAGGCAGAGGCAGCTACCCTAAGTCACTGCTGCTTGTGTTTCTAAACAGCAGGTACAACTTGTTCCCTCGCATTTGGAACTTCTCTGTAGCGTTGTGAAAGAAGGACCAGTGAAGACTGCACCATTGCTTCTGTCATTCCAGGAATTATTTACCATACTCCTGCATCTGCATTTGATGCTAGTCCCAATGCTACTCCACTGAAGTAAAAGGATTCACAGAAGTGTAAGATTAGCATCAGGTCCTACGTCTGCCATGACAGAATAGCAGCACGCAGTGTACAGGTTCTCTGCTAACTAAGCTAGTATAAAGTATATCTACGCTATTTAAGTCCGTCCCTTTGGTTTAGCATCTGTTTTCTCTCAGATGTTCTGTACCTTGCCCCCATGTGCCTGCAAATCTGACTTAAATAGGATTGACCACTAGAGGGCATCACACTAACATAAGCGCATCCCAGATCACATTTCATATCATTTTGATCAGGGCAGTTTTATACCTAGAAATCAGGGATGGGTAGAAATGAGTGCAAGGTCTTGTAAAAAGAAAGATGTATGCGCCCAGGGCCTGTAACCCACCAGGAAGCTTCATTAAATCTTTGCTGTAAATAAATTTGAAATCTATCCATGCTAGAAGCCAGAATCAGGATTTCCTCCTCCATGTATAATATATATATATATTCAGCTGTGATTGTGAACTTCACAGATCAGAGACATCTTTTGACAGGTGGCATTATATTGGATGTTTTCCTATCCTAGAAAAATCCCCTCTAAAAGTGCTCTCTCTAAAGCAAGCTTGAAATGTTGCAAGGAGTTTGATAAGTTCCACCATCCAACAAGTTCAGAGAAGTACTTGAAAGTCATCCATTATTGATTTTAATGACACTGAATTGAAAATGCATGGAGGTGGGAAGTGACTACTGCAGAATGGGGCTAGATATATCATGGGTATGCGGACATATTTAATGTGCTGCTCCAAGTCAGATGCCTAAGCACAAGTGCAGGGTGGGAGCTCACATGCATATGACCCTCATTTCCTATTAGCTGTTTCTATATACCTCTGGGGTTTTTGACTTGCCCTTTAAGGTATCTGTTTCTCCCTGTTAGCATAGGCTTCCTGAACCTGGCCAGACTGTATTAGTTAGCCTTCCAACATTGACTGCATAAAATCACTGGCACTTGAACCCAGTCGGATGGGATTGCTTCTCTGGAAATGATGCCTAGATTTTAGATGCTGGGGTACCTAACTGCAAGTGTCTCTGAGATCAAACAGAATTTGGCCCCAGATGCCTAAATATTAGACAATTCACTGACTAGCTTGTAAGCACCTAAGTCTTTAATCAGATCTAGCCCTAGAGCACTGTTGCTTAATCTGAGATATGCAGGCATAATTATATTCAGTCTGCAGCAGGAAGCAGAATTAATTTTACTTTCATCAACAAGGAAATTGACATAGAATAGATCAAAATAATTACTTTTTTGAAGGTTTAAATCATGTAAAGACAATTTTAATGAAAACTCTATGTGTATATATATTACTTGAAATGTGTGAATAGTAAATGATTCTTAATTCATTGCTTTTCATAAATAATATATCTTTCTAAATGCATTCATCATTCTGTGCATTTGTTATTTGAGCATGGCTTAGAGGTGAATTGCTTCTCAAGATCCTCTTCATTTGCAAAAAAATATATATTTTAATTTTGTTCTATTTTAACTTCCCTTTCTCCAAATCATAGATACTTATATTTCTTGCAGTCCTTACAAATAACACAGTAAACCCTTACTAATTCATACTAATCAAAAAGCAGGTATTGCAAATTAGCAAAGTTTGCAAATTAGCAGGTTAATAAATAAGTATAAAGCAAGGATCAAGCATCATCAGAATAAAGTTTTCTCATTCTTTTTGACAGTTGTATATTAGTTTTCATTATTTATTTTGAAGTTATACATTTTCATATACATGTAGTATTTGTTGCTAATTATATCTTAGCATTATGAAATTTCTTGATTATTACTGTTTAGTAGTAAACTAGTAAATATGTGTTGACAAGAGAGGAGAGACTAATTTTTATACAAATAATTAAATGTAATGATTAATAAAAAGGCAGATTTAAAAAAGTTGAAGGCTTGGAAACTTGGCCATGATTCAGTGAGGCACAGTGTTTAAGCTCTCTGTTAAATCAAGGACATAATAATTGTAGGCCCAAGCCCAGAATCTAGATACTGGGACTGTCTAAACTGCATGAGCAGTAGGAATCTGGGTTTTCCCTTCACCACAGAAAAACACGGATTTCCCCCTTCCCCTTAAGAAGAAAAATGCGGATTTTCTCCTTTAAAAGAGAAAAACACAGGAAATGGTGGGTTTCACCTTGCAGGCTGGCAGAATTCTAGCCTGCAAGGAGCTACCTGGTGCTAGGGGGGTGGGAGGAGGGCAGTCGGAGGCAGGGGGCACCACATTCATGCATGTGGCACCTGGAAAGCAGCTGCCATAGCTCCCTCCAGGTAAGGCTGAGAGGTGCAGATTTAGGCCCTCATGGTGAGGGAAGGGTGGAGGACTGGGGGTGCTGCCCAGCCGGGGTGGTGTGTGGGCACTGGGGTGGTGTGTGGAAAATGCCAGCTCTTAGTTTTCACTTATTTTTAACTACAGAAAAAAAAGAGAGCAATTCTTCTGTTACAAATAACCTGAAAACACCAAAAAAGTCCAACAGAAATACATAAAGTTAAAAATAATGTGAAAACTCTGGTTTTATCTTGTAAATCATGTTTACGCACCTAATAGTGCTAACTAATGTGGCACCACATTGCACCCTTGAAAAGATCTCAGCGCACCTCAGGATGATATGGCCCTCTTGTTAAAAATCACTGCCTAGGCCTTTTGGTCAGGAAGCTAACAAGCAGGCATGTTTGACCAGAGCTTGAGCAGGGATAAACTGATGTAGTTCTATTTAAGTCAATCAGCTTCTGTGGGGACTTTTGGTTGCACAACGCTTTTGGCAAACGGAGTGCCTAGGGATTTATTTAAGAAGAATGTTTTAGGCACTTATTTTGAAAAAATGCTGGCTTACTATTGTACTGTCAGGTGCACACCTGCATTGGTCAAGAGATGAACTGGACCATAAAACATGCATTATGCATCTAAATCTGGATCCAAGATTTTTCTGATTTTACAAATGGAGATATTGAGATGATATAAGAGCTTGAATGACCTTCCTCAAGGCCAGAGAATAAACTGGGATTAGAAATCAGAGCTGAAATCCTGGCCACAATGAAAACACTATCTATATTTTCCACTGAAATCATTAAAGCCAAGTTTCACCTTGAGGGTACGTTTACATTGACCTAACTAGGGTTTAAATCTGGCCAAAAATGGTGGGCCCGATATAAATGAGCTCAACTGAGTAGGTGAACTAGCTTAGATGGGGAACAGGTTAACCTGATCTATCAAACACTTGCACATGTGCAGTCCATGGCTTGGAAAGTCCAGCCACAGACCCCAGCCCCTTGATTATGCTTTTCCTATTATCCTGACCAGGCTACTCCCTCCCCAGACAGACAATTGACTCACAGATCTGCTAACCCTCTGGCCCCAGTTTCTACTAAATCCCACCACCCCCTGCGCTGGACCTGTCAACCCCTCCCTGCAGACTCTCAAGCACAGGGATGAGCAAAATATGGTCCATGGGCTAGATCCAGCACACCAAGGGATTTTATCTAGCTCTGGTTCCCTCAGCCCTGCCCAGCCCAGGTGTGGGAGGCAGCCTGGGCCTTGGTACGTTCAGCCAGTTCTGCTGCCAGGGCTACAGGACCAGAGCCCACAGCTCCCTGCCCCCTCAGCAGTGCCCAAGCCCCAGCTGCCTCCTGTAAGAGGCAGCAGCTGCAGTAGCCAGAGTGGAGCGCTGATCCCAGCTACTCCCCCCTCCCACGGGTGGCACAGCTGGAGTGTAGCCCATGGGGGTGGGGCATGTGGGCTTCTGGCTGTGGGTTCCCCACTTTGCTACTTCTGCAGCACAGCGGGGCACACAGGGTCTGTGTCACTGCTTGGAGCCCTGTGCTGTCATGGCAAGGCACCCCCTGCCTGCCCAACAAACCAGGGGTCACAACCCTGTGCTGCTGCTGCTGCTGCTGCTGCTGCGCCGGCAGGGGGTGCCTTGCCATGGTGGCATAGCAAGCATGCAGCTCCCAGCAGCAGAATCAAGCCTCCCTGCCCCACTTTGCTCTGGAGGTGCCAGGGGGAGGGCAGGAAGGCAGGGAGCCCTGAGCTTGCAGTGGCAACCTGCATCCACTCCTGCCTCCACCCTGCACACAAATCTGGGGGGCACATGCCCTCCCCATATCCCCCTCCCTGGGAGTGCACACAGTGATGGGGAGCTGCCCCCTGGATCAGCCACTCATAACTTCCTCCCACTCTTCAGCCAGGCCCTGCAGCTGCACATTCCTGCCCCGGCTCCACACACCGGGGTGTCTTGAGTCTGTCAAGGTTGAGAACCACTGCTCTTAGGGACATGGTATTCTCTATCAGTAAGAAAAGGAAAAACCAGTTCAGAAATCTCTCATTTGCATATTATTATTCACCAGTCAACCAAACAAAGTTTTTGTTATTTTTGCTTTGAAATCAGCAGAAGAAAAGGGAAGTTTTCTGTACTAAAAACAGGGAAACTTCAAAAAGGCAAAGAGCTAGACTCTATCGGGGTCCCATTTTACTTTGGTTTCTCTTATCTTTAAATATAGAGGTGTCTGCAAGGTAAGACCTGACTAGAATAGAACTAGATCCAAAAAGAGGCATGAATGGGCCAGCAACAATGGTAGCAGAGAGCTAACTCCTGGCAAGGCCTATCTTGGCCAGAAATAGTAAAGGAGAGCAAATTTTCCAACTGGACCAATGGCAGTTGAGTAGAAGCTAGTTAAACTACCTTTTCAGGACCCTATTCTGTGGTGGTCCTGGTGGAAGCATGCTCAACAATGCTGTATGGGACTGGAGTCAACTATCAGGAGAAGGATATGTTTGGCTGTCAGCAGCTATAGTTTATCTCTGACTCGAATCATGAATGGGGAATTTTGAGGTCAGGATGCTAGCAAACCAGTGAGACCTTTGGAGAAATAGTGTCAGGATGTTCTAAATTGTACTGGTGATGTAAACCCACACAAACTAACCCCAGGACTCAGGGCTGCCACACTGCATGCACACCTATCTGTTCTTGTGCTGAACACATCTTAGCTCAATGCAAGAACATAGCCTTAGATGTTTAGTGATCACTTTGTTCCTTTTTACCTTGTAGAGTTGATCCTGGAAGCTAGAAACCTTACTTTTTCCTTTTCTGAATCTGGTAAAACCACCAGAGGTATTGCTATTGTTATTGCTTGTGCATCCTTCTTTCTCTCCCTATATCTACTACTTCCAGGGTGTGTCTACGCAAGATGCTTCATCTCCATAACAATGAGCTATGGCAATGCAGCTTATCACTTTGGTGAGGTAGCGTTGGCAGGCATGTGCCATGATGCCAACACCACTGCACAGTAGCAACAAGCTACTGTGCAGTAGCTCGGCGGTTAAAAGTAGTAAATGGCTGCACTGTAATAACTGCACAGTCGGGTGCACATGTAGATGTGCCCCCAGAGTGTGTAAGTATGCATTGTATAAGACCTCTTATAAACAGAAAAGAGCAAATCTGAAATAGCTGGTCTGAGAAACCACCCACAGACACCATTAAAACATTCACGGGTGAATGAATAACACGATCCACCTGACATCCTAGGTAGTATGTTGGTGTGATCCAACCCTTCCAAAAAGTCTTCCTCCTCTGGGCCATCAAAGAGAGAGAGAAAGTGAAAGTTAGGAACCAAACATTTCTACCCTTTTAACCAAGGCTTTTAATCTTTACATATAAAGGTTAAAATACTCAGGACTTTCACCCACAGAGAGTGAGAAGTGCTGCCAAGTTCCTTTCTATTGTTAAATAGATTGTATTCAATAGTTCTAAGAGCAACTCTTTAGAGTGTTTGTGAGTTTTTTATAAAAGTTGTCTTTCAATGTCAGCTTCGCTAATAAAAATGTAAATATAAAACTAATCTTGTTACATGACCATTCAATAAATCCTTGCAAGAGCAAATCAAATTGTCTAGTTGTTCTTCAAGTACCTTATTATGGCATCCAATTCCTTCAGGAGAGTTAATTTAGGCCTGCTAGTCACAGGCTTCTATTATTTGACAAGCCTGCCATGCATATCCTAGAATGATTCTCTACCATCCCAAGTCTTGTTTCACACTACATTGGGGTGACCAACCCGCAACACGACACGTGGCATGGGCATCCTCAGTGTGTGGCATGCAGCGCTGGGGAGCTGTCAGGACGCAGAACACAATGCTACAGATTGGGCAGGGATGGGATCAGAGTAGCCCTCTGAAAAGGGAAGAGCTAATTTTTGGCCAACCTGCCAAAAAGATAGGCCCCTGTTACACTAGATGAATACTGTGATGACCTTGTCCAGATGCACTTTGTGGGGGAGGGGGTAATTTTGGCTTTAGCTACAACACTTTCTATCTGGTTTAAAAATAAATACATAAGTAAATTACATCAGAAAACTATTTATAGTCACCATGGTTTCAATTTGCTTCTCAAAAAAGTATGCAAATTTTAATCCGGTGGGGGGGGTGAATAGCAAAAGTTGCTTAAAGGAAGTTTTTTATCTGTGTCTGTCTGCTTACCTATCTACCTAGAACTTCAAAGGACTGATCAAGATACAGGCAGTCCTTGGACTTATGACACAATAGGTTCCTGAAAACTGCATCTTAAGTCTAAGCATTGCAACTCAGAACTGATTTTCCCATAGGAAACAATGTTATAATGGGGGATTGGTTCCTGAACCAAGGCCCAATACCCTATTTTCACCAAAAATAACCCAGAATTTTGTACTCAATCAATTATAGATTGGTAATATAACTACAATAATGTATTTATACTGTAAATAGCAATCATATTGATTTGGAAGGACTTTGAGGTAACTTTGCTGGCTTTTTGAAGGGCTCTGGAGTCTTGTCTGCTTTCTTAAAGAAAGCATCCAAGGAAGTTTGGACAGATGTTCTCCAGGAACAAACTTGTTTGCTGGCATCATGTCACATTGCATCGGATCAAGCGTTCTAAAGTCGAAACTGGTGTCAGAAAGTTGAAACAGTGTCAATTTATAAATGCTTGTAAGTGCGAAATGTTGTAACTCAAAAATTTGTAAGTTGAGGACTGCCTGTACAGAGTTTTCCAGTGCTCAGGGCGTTCCTCCATTCTACAGTTAAACTTTTTGAGAACAAGCTTTGGTCTGCTTTAGTCCATTTTGATTATATTAACTGTCAGTTATCTTGCTGACAACCCAAGGGCAGCATCACCTGCTTTTAGCATTTAGAGCCTTACATAGCAAGTGAACTGGGTTAACATTTCTTTACCTTCTAATTCCCAGAGTGTACCTTGGTATTTGAACTGGACTGCAACTTCCCTTAAGGCATGTCATTACCTTATATATTAGGCTTATAAAAGAAAACTGAAAAGTTTATCAAGAGAGAGATTCAGCAAATCTGTACCTTTAAATCTTCCCTTTGTAACTCTTTATTAACATTTTTATTGTGTGCTTTGAAAAATCAGCAATTGTAATCACATGTAATAAATGAACAAGCTGAGACTAGCTGACCCATAAAAATGCAAGGGAAGAGAAACCTAATGCTAAAGCAAACAATAGCTATATTACAGGTTTATTAATGATAGAGCACCACTTTCCACACTGACAGCCTACTTTACTTAATGTCTTCCACTTCCTATTTAGTCTTTCTGTTAATGCTGTGAATTTGCTTACATCCAGTTACAGATGCAGCATTATTATAATTTATTTTTATTTTTATTGCTTTAGCAGATAGAAACTCTTGTTATAGCCCAGGACTTAATTTATTTTTCAAATTTTCCGTGAAAAAACAAAAGAAAATTAACCTTTTCAGGTCTATAAATACATTTTCAGTGCAAATAAATGTAGTAAAAATTCTCTTCTCTTTAAAAATGCCACTAAAACAAAAACTATTAGCATAGCCCAGGTCAAAATGCTTAAACAAAAATCAGAATTTTAATTGGGAAAAAAACTATCTTAATGCTTCAATCTGAAACTTACTATTAATCTGGGGAGCTGTTTAGTTAAAAAGCAAATTACCAAGAGAAGTATTGTCTCTTGTTGATGACAAATTGTTAGGACAATCTTGTTCTAGGATTTGAGAGAGAAGTTGTATGTTGTAAAAGTTATGTGCAACAGGGTAGTCTGGCCTTTAACAGGGAGCAGTCACCCTGTTGGAAAAGCCCATCTGTGGGTATTTAGATAATGAGGGATTGTCCCAGAAGCTTAAAAATCCCAGAGGAGAGAACAGGGGGAGGCTAACTATGTGCAGACACACTTGCCAGCAGGATACCAACTGTAAGTCAAACAAACTTGCTATCGAGAAAGGTGACACTATTATGCTTTGGCCCCATTCCAGGGCCAGGTTTTGGCCCCATTCCAGGGCCAGAACCTGGAATGGGGCCAAAGAGTTTTTTGTTTGATGGTTTCTTTGTGCTGTGCAAAGACTTTGCACTTATTTGGAGGACTGGCTAAGGAGTTCTCTTTATGGAGCAAAGCCAGCCTCCAGGAGCAACAGGATAAGCAACCTGTGTCTGCATGCTCAGAAGCCTTTTGCCATCTCCTCTCTCCTTCTTCTCTACATAGGGAATAACTGTGTTTTAAATCCACAAAAAGGATTTTTAGAAGTAGTTTTATTAAAACATATTATTTATGCTTATTTTGTAAGCGTGCTAATATTTTCATAGAAAAACATGTATTTGAGAACATTTTGGTTACATGTAATGTCATCCTTCTTACAGACCTCACCTAGTAATAATTGGGCTTTGTTTTTAGCTAGAGTTAAGAACAGTGTGCAGGGCTGTGAAATAGGAACTACAATGCCGGTAGTATCTAGCAGAGTTGCAGAAGAAAGAACAACTGTATTAGTGGAACATTAAGTCCTTAAAAAAGAAAAGAGTCTTTAACACCTATGAGATGAAAAACAGAAGTAATCAGGAAGGCCATCAAGTAGTCATGGAATGAATCAGGTGCTCACTGGGTGCCTCCTCATTGCTGTCACTTCCAGGCAGTTTGTTTTAAACTTTGGGTGGAACAGGAATCAAAGTGGGGTGCAACTGTACCCTTCTGGATATGCTTCTGATTCTCTTCCAATGCTATGATTCTGCTTTCTTGGACTGTCTAAATTTAAAAGTCACGTTGTGCTTTAGATTATTTTTGAGTTTTAAAATGACTTTTAAAAAGATGAAAGACATTTATAAAAAAAATATGAAGAGTTTGGCCTCTTCTAAAACAGAAATTAAACCCTGATAGAATTAAAAATAGATCTCCGAAAATTAACACGCCCACAAAAATTAAACGACTTCAAAGATACTCTGAGAGCACGTCCACACATGAAAGCACGTGCGCTTGCAGCAGCTTAAATAGAAGCGGTGCAAATTTGAGCCAGGGCTTTTTGCTCCAGCGCACATGCTCAGACATGGACTTTGTTGTGGAGCAAATTGTGCCACTTGGGGCAAAACAACCCTGCCTGGCTCCTCCTGGATCTTCAACCAGGGGGAACTAGAACAGTATAAAAAGCTACCCTGTCCTGGCCCCAGCAATATAAAAAGCTGCCCTGGCAAGTAGGTCAGGGCTACTAGGTCTCAGGAGCTTCTGGAGCCCAGCCAGTTGGTACCCGGGGACACTGCCCCTTGTGCCAGCTGGATTGCTGAAGCATCCCTGAGAGTTCCCTGCACCCTCTACCCACTGCAGCAATCTGGCAGTGGGGGCTGCTGCCTGGCTGTGACCTGCTGTTCACCTGCCCGACTTGGATGGGGACTGCAGAGCCATCCTGGGCCAGCTGCCAGTGCACTTCAGTTGCAGGGTTGGCCTTTGTGGGGCACTACTGCCATGTGTGCCCCTGCCCATCCATCTGGGCAGCTATCACCTGGAAGATGTTCTGGGTGTGGTGCCCTGCTTTGAACTGTCAAAGCATGTCCTCCTGGCTCCATTTTCCAGGAGGTCAGCCACAGCCAGATGAGTCCAAGGTACCAGCTCTGAGCAAGCAGGGTCCTGTCTCTGGCCTCCCTAGCAGGAATTCTGGTGTTCTCTATTGGAAAACTGAAAAATCCCTGATAAAAAAAAGAAATCCCAAAGTCACTCTGTAAAATACCCCCAAATCCATGTTCCTCCACAAGTAAAACAAAAGACCACTATAAAGACAGAGAGCAAGACAGAGACAGAAATCAGTTGGACAATGTTTTATTGATATATCTACAGTGTTAAAGCAAGTCTCTTATCATAATAATAAAGTAAACTCTAAATACACGTTTCATGAATTCATAAATACATGTT
>NW_017728931.1:76545502-76550254 GCF_001723895.1 Crocodylus porosus | reverse complement strand
CTCCAGCCCCCTGACCCCTTACTCACTGGCACCACAGCCCTGGTGCTGAAACACATGGCCTCACTGGGTGTGTGTTTCAGCACCAGGACAAGGACCAAACACAGAGCGTCTCCAGAGGACCAGGGCAGCCTGAGTGTTTCCATGGAGGACCCAGCTTCTGATTGCTTCAGGGCTGCTTTTTTTAATGTTGATTTTTTTTTTTTTGAAGACCCCTGGATATCCAGGGGTCTAATTTTCTCCCCATGCTGCAAACTTGCAGTGCAGGGAACATTTTTTTGTTCCTGCATGTGCCTGTTGCCCTGCCTCAAAGGGGCATGCGCGCTTGTGGACATGCCCTGAGAGTTTCCAACCATTAGGCAAAAGCATTATGACCACAAAGTTAAAGAACTTACAATGCTGCTGTATATGTATTAGAAATTACATATTCATTAGCTGAAGTTATAGCCAAGAACATCCCATTAAGGCCTGAGCCAATTAAAGACTGTTAGTTAGTTCATGCCATCAAGCTTGTGAGAGAGCTTAACATTACTTCTGGTTATCCTTTTGGAGAAACCTCAGATTCTCAGTAATGAAATCTGAAAATCTTAGTCACTTTGGCCAGTTACAAACATTACACTTTTACCAGTATAAGTGATCAGAAACTGGTGTATACCATAACAGAACAGAAGTTCAGCACACAGACTACTTTAAAAATGGTGGAACCCAGTCTACAGTTTTCCCCCACCTCCCTAAAGGTTGAATCTGTGTTCTGTTTGCTTCCAAACTATATTATGTGGCATACAGAAAACTGCATGATTTAAACTGATTATACCTCAGGATTTTCGAACACCTGTACCTAGCCCTTATAGTCATAACCACCTAAATGACTTAATATCTTTATCTTGTCTTCATCAGCTTCAAAGAGCACAGTTTTCTGGATCTACTACAGTAGTCCATTTTGTTCAGTATAGATAGGGCAGTACTAAGAATGAATGGCAGAAAAGGGGTGGTGGGAGGTTTGTTTGGTTGTTTTCAATATCAGTTTAAGTCCATGGGCTCTCTCTTAAGTGATAGCACCTTTTGTTTCTTTTTAATGCTGGTTCAACAAGTCTGGAGTTTTCTAAACACTTCTGAATCCTAAAATAGCAACAGTATCTTTAAGCACCATCTTCCTCATGCTTAGAAACTTCATTTAAATGATGAAAAGACTGCATCTGGGCTTATTTAACCTAACAAAATCTTTGCCACTTTAGGGCCCCAAAAGACCCAAGGGTACCTTCAGTTTCTTTGGGTGTGTCTAGATATGCATTAATGTGCTTTTCCTAATGTGCATTAAATTTAGTACCAATGGGCATTTATACACATACCTTTCTCCAGCAACACGCTAGAGATCCACTGCTTTAGAGCAGACTCAATTAATTGAGTATGCTCTTCACATGAGCCGAGGCCAACTGCACTGTGCCATATGCAGTTGTGTAACTGGCAAAATGTGCATCAGCACACAGAAAATGGCAGTGGTGCGCTTTTGAACTAACACACCTCCAAGGTGCTTTAGGTAAAAAGAGTGCTGCTGCCATTTTCTCAGCGCTGATGTGCATTTTGCCACTTACACAACTGCATGCATCTCAGCGCTGGATGCTATTCAGAGGACCCAGTGATGTGATGCATGCATGTGTAACAATGCCCAAGGTGAGGTACTAAATAAATGTGCATTATGCTGCTCTAATGCAGTAGTGAAATGCACATTTTTTTAGTAATGCTTAATGTGCCGTAGCCTATTTTGCTGTATTTTAGTGTATTTGCATGTTTTATAAGTGATGTTTTAATGCGCAGTAATATAGTCTACTGTGCATTAAATAATGCATGTAGACAGGCCTTCTGTCTCTATCTCTCTGTCTTCCCACTACCCCCCTCCAATGCCCCATGGCCTATTACAGTTTTTTTTAATCTCTGGGTTTGGGTTTGGTTTGGGTTTTAGATATAAGTGTCCTACATTTGTCAAGAGGTGTTAAAGAGTGTTTTGTGGTGGTGGTGTGCAACTCTGAAGGCAGGAGTTGAAGGATCTTGTATACCTTTTTGAACTAAAAGTCCATTCAAAGGTTGCCTCCAATTGAAAGGGACTGGACTTCATAGCCAAAGTGCTGCCTTCCGGTCCTAGATTCCTGTTCATCCTTATATGAGAATCTGGCACATTTATTTGCACATTTCCTACCTTTGATCTAGGGTGCTGAAATCTAAAGTACCTGTAAATATCTCTCTAAGACATTTGGAAGATTCATCCAGTGTAGAATGCAGCTGCCTACCTTCTGCACAGGAGAGGCATGCAGAAATGCTTTACTCCTATAATCTTCCTTCAGCACTCACGGCTATCCACTTGAAGTTCCAGGTGCTGATTGCTGCCTATAAAGCTTTAAATAGTCAAGGTCAGAAACTACCACCTCTCTTCTTCTTGCCATGCCAGTTCTCTGCTGCAACACTCTGGGTTGTAGTACTAAGGGGAGACTTGAGGAAAGAGGGTATTTTTATTACTGAGTTTTTACTTCCATATATTTATCACTCAGGTAATTCATCTGGGAGTAAGCCAGCTTGCATTTAGAATGCATATTTGTCCAGGATTCCATTACTGCAGACTCTAGAATGCTTGGCAAATGCAACTGAAGTGTGATTTGCCACTAGCTTTAATAGTAAACTTAAA
Source organism: Crocodylus porosus (assembly GCF_001723895.1). NCBI lineage: Eukaryota > Metazoa > Chordata > Crocodylia > Crocodylidae > Crocodylus > Crocodylus porosus. Next base: position 76,547,580 of record NW_017728931.1, on the reverse strand, counting down.
TTCACTGGCTTAACCCTCAAATGACTTAATGTAAATTATATTAGGCCATTTTTTTAAAACTCCTTAAATACTCTTTCTAGTTTTTTCCTTCAGCATGATAAGTCAGGCATTTTATGCAAACATTTCTTTTTAGTATTTTCTATTGTATGTTTTAGTTTCAGGTACATCCTCTTGGATAGACGTAATGGAACAGTGAACACTAAAAACATTGGGAAATAATAGCCATGATGCAAAACACTAACTCTCTCAGGTGCTTCTCGAACGCTTACATCACTCTAATGGAGCAGTTCATAAAACTATTCAGAGTATTCAAATTGACAAAGCACTAGGTTCAGATTAATTGCACCCCAGAATTCTGAGGTAAGTAGGAAAGGAACGCCTTCAGCATTTTTAAGCATTCACTAAGGACAGAATAGTTTCATAACGGATGATTAGAGTACAGCTACTGTAGTTCATGAGGCTGCAGTTGATGAAGTTCATTAAGGCAAATGAAAATCAGACACACAAGGAACACTACTGCAAAATATAGTCCCTAAGTCAGACATGACTACTAGGGATAGATTTCCAAAGGCAACAGGGACTTTGAAAATCTCAACCTGATACCACATATATGACATGGGAAACACGGTAATGTAACATAGAATATTAATGGCATGGATTTTAAATGTGATGTTTGTGACTGCTAAGCATTGTATAATGTCAGATAGCAAGGCTTATAAGTAAGAGAGCTAGCTTGTGTATTTCCAATTTATTTCAATAGAAGACCCTTGAATTATAGCCCTCTACCAGTGTAGTTCTACTTTTCTATTGGTATGCACCTACATTGCAAATAAAACAAAGCATTAAGTTCTAGTCACTTTAGTCCATTCATGAATAAAATGCTTTACTTTCTTAGGCAAGGGAGAAGGATAGTGCTCAATCAATTAAAGGGCCCCCCCTAAGCCAAATAGTCCATTGATTAGTATGTTAAGGCACACTAGTTAACAGCACAGAGGGAGTGATGTGGCTAGAATCATGTCTAGCCACCTTTGACTCTTGCCTGAGGGACCAGGTATAAGGGGAGCTTTGGCATGAGTCCAGAGAAAGGCTTAAACTCATATCTCCAAAGCTGTAGCTAGCCACTTTAACAGCTTTGCTAATGTACTGCATGATGACACTTTGTAGTACATCTCAATTAATCGGAAACTCAGAGTGGAGAGCTCCCAAGACAGGCATCAACAATTTACATGCTCATGTCAACAATAAATACATCAATACAAAAGGAAAAGATTACATCTTTACATTCAGGGAGGGGCGTCTCAGTGTAAAACCAATCGAGATAATAGTTTCTTTAATTTCACAGATTGATGTTATTGGAGAAAACTGCCAACAATTAACAACAGGAATGGAAATAGGGGTGCATGATCAAGTGGATGAATGAAAGCACTTATAATTCTCTGAAGTACTTAGACTTCAGGCTTGTATATCTTACTGGTGAATGTGAGGTGATTAGTGATCACAACCTATTGCAAGGAAACACTGACAGATGCAAGCAAGTACCAGTTGCTCTAAAGAATGTTTGGGCTGTGATAGCACTCCTGTGTAATGAGACCTGCACAGAGAAGTTAGACAACACGTCTGAACTTTTTTAGGACCCCTAGCCAAGCCACTTCCTGTTCCCAATGCTCCTGTTCTCCCCTGTTGTTCCCCAGGAAAGGGAATCGATTAATCCTTTTAGTCCTTTAGGGACTGGACCCAAAAGCTGCAGGAATTTTAAACAGCAGTGGCTGGGTCTCCATGTGCATTAATGCACCTTTGCTACTGTGTATTAAGTTTAGTATCTCTAACATGAAGTACTACATAAATGCACAGTACCCAGCACTACTGTGCGGTTGCAAAGGCACACACTGTTTTGTGATGCTTAGTGGACACATCTACACATGCGCCCCACTGTGCAGTTGGTACTATGCAGTCATTTAGTACTTGCTTTAGCATTAGGACTAAATGACTGATTTCATAGACATTAGGGCTGGAAGGGACCTCGGGAGATCATCGAGTCCAGCCCCCTGCCCAAAGGGCAGGAAGTCAGCTGGGGTCAT
>NW_017728931.1:76528831-76545491 GCF_001723895.1 Crocodylus porosus | reverse complement strand
GGGACCTCGGGAGATCATCGAGTCCAGCCCCCTGCCCAAAGGGCAGGAAGTCAGCTGGGGTCATAGGATCCCAGCAAGAGGACTGCTCAGTACCCAGTGGTATTGCACAGTCCCAGCACTGCATGGGTCATTTCCAACCCTACTGCACAGTAGCAATGAGCTCATTGCTACTGTGCAATAGCAACAGCATCACAGTTAGTGCCCACTGATGCTATGTCGCCGTAGCAACAACCTACATTGCTATAGCAATGTAGCATGTTGTGTAGATGTGCCCAATGGGCAGTAAACTAATTCTACTGCACATCAGCACATTAGCATGGTTTTTGCTGTGATGTGCTAATGTGCAGTTGCATTAGTCTACTGTGCATTAAGCATCATGTGTAGACGTGCCCAGAGAGAATAAAAACACTAGAGTCTCTCAGGAGATTAGAGTGGACCAAGGAGGTGAGACTAGGATAATTGGAAATCTGGAGATGGGAAACGGGATACAGGAAAGAAAAGTATGGAAGATGAAATAAGGAAGAGTCTGTGTTAGAATCTATAAGAATCTGTTCAAGGAAGCACTGATACCTTGAAGAGTCCTGCGCATCATAATCTGGGGTTGCCATCAAGGAGCATATAGTGCAAGTCAGGACTGAGTAAGTGTTAGTGCAGTGGTGGCTTTAAGCTATATTTCTGCTCTTCTAAGTTTATCTAAGCTCATAGCAAATGAAGGTGATCCCCTGCCATAAATGAGGGAAGCCAAAGTTATGTATACTATGCCATCTGTCAATAGCCCCAAGCAACTAATGCAGCCTTCATAAATCACTGGAGTATAAGGAAGCCTCAGTCACAACTTCATACCCAGGCAATATCCCTTTTTTTCATATGGGCCAGCACATAGCATAAAAGCTGTCATACAAGCTTTACACAATCAGAGCTCTCTCCTGTGGGGTTTACACTAATTTTAGGCAGCTTTGCATCTAAATGCAATCCAGATTTAAGGCAGAATTAGAGTCTTCTGTTTTGGTGGATCAAATTCCAATTAGTCCTAATTCACCAGGTTCTACTTTCCTGCCAACATGGATATGGAGATGTTATATAATATAAATTAGTCTACTGTGTCTGTCGTATATATAGGACTAATGAACTAATCTGATTTCAGAGTTGTGTACATCTTCCACATAATGTAATTATAACCAATGACAAGGCTCATACAGTCTGAGACAATACTTTGTTTTTTGCTGAATGGCCTCTAGCTAATAATAATTAACTTTTTTCTTGACTGGAGATAAAAATAAAAAATATGGAAAATGCTAGCAATGTGGACTTTTATTATCCTATTTGCCAATGTGCAAGTGTGTTTTCTGTTTTTATCAGCAGTGCAGGAGATACAAAAAAATGATGAAAGAATAACCTTGGTGCTTAAAACATTGAAACAGGTAGCATTTATCAGAATAAATCTTGACAGTTTTCAATACTTGTATGAAAAAAAGGATATAGGACAAATAGAAATTTGTGGATAGACTAGCATCCATGCTTTAACTTTTGCATGTAATATATTTTCCTTAGTATGCTGAATTACTGTCTTTGTGTCAGTCTAGGTTAAAATACCTGGATTTATATACTAAGGCAATAGTCAGTACAAAGAAAGTATGGTATATACTGCAGTTGAAGAAAGAATGCTAGTCTATCCATATACATAAAGCCTATGGAAAAAAAAACAAAAGAAATATGATTTTATTCATGTTCTGTTACTCGTCTATCAGCTACTGATGTCCATGTGTCATTTATTTCCAGTCAAATGCTAACATAAACAGACTTTACTTAGCTTGGGGCAAATACTTTGAATTAAAGTAATTTACAACTGCAAAAGACTAATTTGCTTTTTGGTACCAGTAAAAGTAATGATAGTAATATTTTTGTATCATGAACACAGCTCTGACAGAACTTCAGATACATATATTTTTGTACAGCATGAGCCATGTGTCACATAAGGATGTCATGCCCCTAAATAACCATCTGACAGAAGTTGAACATACTTTGTAAGTAACAAGTGTATCTTTCTACACTTGTTGGGAATAGAGTCCCCCATGTTTTACCTACTTTTCCTAGTCAAATGCTTCTACATCTTGTTTTGCCCCTTAGTTTCATTAGTTGTCCTTTCACCTGGCACCTGACACTTGGCCAACCTACATTACACATGGAGGTTTTATAAATCTATTTTTTACCACAAATATTGCTGTTCACTATGACTTTCTTTGTTCATTGTACTTTCATCCAGGCATTCTCCCCTTGTAAATACTTTTATCTTATTTCTAATGCAGTTGTTTGTCCTTCACAAGGATCTTTGTGTACACTCCAAATGTGACTGTTTAAATAAGTCTGGCTTTATGTGACCTGTGTGCAGAAAATATATGCTATTTGAATGTGTATATATAAACCCCATTTGCTCTATAAGCTCTTAGGGCATTTGTAGATGACACTTTAAAGCGGGTTAAATACCTTTTGCACCATTTTAATGGGATTTCTGTTTGCACATTCATCAGTGTATTGCGCATTTATTCCAGCCACTGTAGTACTTTTGACAGCATAATGCACCTTAAATGACTTTGGGACATAGCGAGTGACTTTGTGGCGCTGCAAAGTAAAACACCTCTGAGGATTTTGTTTCCTACCTTACCTGCAGAGGGAAGCACTGGGCTTCGTGCAGCTCAGGGGCTGTTCAGGTGGACCATGAAGGCAGCCCGGCAGCAGCCTGGGAAGCCAGGCTCCACAAAAGGAAAAAAAAAAAAAAGAAATAGTGGCGAGCCTGATTTTTTTTTTTTTCCCCCTCTTGCCCCCCCACAGCCTGCCTTCCTGAGCTGCATGGGGGCCCAGTGCTTCCCTCTGTGGCTGTAGTGCTCCCCAGGACTGTCTGAGCCAGGTGCCTGTGGTTGGGTGCTGCGTGGGGGGGTGCCACCGCTGCTGCGGAGGGAAACAACAGCCCCATCCCAAGCTAAGGGACCACTCTGCCTGCCAACAGTTCACTCTCCCCTCCCCACTTCTAGAGAGGCAGGTAAGGATCAGGGTCCAACATGGGTATACACAATATGGGGGTTTACTTTGCCCTAAATTGAAGTGGTGTTTTTAAAAAAAACACTGCTTTAATTTTAGAGAGAATTAAACCCCTGTGTCAGGTGCAAATGCCCTTTTTGGCCAGTAGGGATTAAAGGTTAACTTAGGGAGCCATGAGGGGCATTTTCCAAGCAATATCTTCTATTCCAATTTGTACTTAGTTTTTTATTCCACAATTACTGCTGCAGTGTCTGAACCCTGGGTCTCTGTATCTGTAGCCGAGGTTAGTGGTATATTGCTCTCCTCTTTGGAAAAAAAAAAAAGCAATTCAATTTGCACTTACAAAAACCTGCTTTTAAAATGTGATTATTTCAGCATGGAATACTGCTTTTGTTTCATGCTTCAGAATTTTAAGTGTTTTCCACTTTTGAGCTAGCCAGAAGCTTTGTCTTTTCCATCCAGTTATACTTTAATATAAAATGGCTTAATTCAGGGGATTTGCACAAAGCAAGAGACAATTCCTTTGCCTGTCTTGCCTGTTTAGATGCCGAGGATAGTAAAAAGAAATTTTACAAATGAGAAACGTACAGCACAGTCAGTTGCGTGAAGTAAGAAGTCTGTGGCAGAGTGGGGCATTAAACACAAACTTCCTGAGTCCCTGATCACTCAGTGCTTTCCCTTGAAGAGCAATCCTTCCTTCTGTGATATATAATGAAACTCCCAGATGTGCATGTGGGTCATAATGCCAGGTTTGCTGAAAAACACATTCTCCCTGGTTTTTATTGATCTTAGAAATAAAAATAAAAGCAAGCTCCTTTTCCAATGATTGCTTCACTATAGCCAGAAAATAGCCCTGTTTTAAGGCAGGGCTGTCCAACTAACTGGTGGCCTGCAGGCCACAGGGAATCTACAAGGGGAAATCATTTGGTTCCCACCTGGCTGCCGCAGCCCCGATTCCTCAGATTACAGAAGCAGCTTGGGTCTTCTCCTCCTCCTCCTCCTGGCTTACACCGCCAACCCAGCTTCAGGGGGCAGCAGTGATCAGCCCACAGTGCAGGGGAACCTGGCAGCCCCAAACAGTTGTGTGGCTCAGTGCCACAAGTGAACCTGCAGGGAGCTGCAGGTAAGGCAGTGTCATGCTGTGCTGCATTATGCAGGGACAGGGGTGCCAGCCCCCATGTGCACAGGGCAGCAGGGAAGTGAGATGGGGGAGCGTCTTCTGCCTGCCCACTCACTGTGCAATGTTGGGGATGAGGGGAAATGCGCCTACCAATGCATTAAGTTCAAAGGAGTGGGAAAGCATCTGCTCCTGCTCATGTTTGGTGCGACAAGGTAAGGAGACCCTGCCTGTACATATGGTGTGACAATGTGGTGGAGCAACCATCCATCCATATAGGGTGCAACTGGGAGGCAAGTGGCTCTAACTAATGCATTCCCCCACAGCGTGCAGCCTTCACTTTTGGAGCCCATAGAGCATGGGTCCCTGTGACAGGATGGGAACCTAGGATCCCCTACCATGCCAAGTTGGTATAAAATGCACCCTCGTTCTCACCCGCCACATCTTTGATGGTATGAATATTAAAGGAGGCTGCCTTTTGTCCTCCTTGGCACGGTACCCCTGACGTACTCCGGCCTGTGCCCTGTCTACGGTGATCCTGGGCACTCCCGCCTCAAGGGCTACGCGTGGCTTCTACCACCCCTAATACCATGCCCCAAGCCTCTCAGATGTCCCAGATGTTGTTCAGTCGATTACTGTTGCCCATGCCTTCGCGGACACTCTCTGGCCTCTCTTTCCTTACAGTTGCCCGCGCTCCCCACGGACACTCCCAGGCCTCTCTAGGCCAAGCCCATACTGGACCCTCCTCGTTTGTGCGCCCACCCTGGGGACTCCCCGCGATCCCCTGCCCACACTGGGCCTTTTCCTCGTGATCCCCTGCCCACACTGGGGCCTTTTCCTCGCGATCCCCGCAATCGAGGCTCAAGTGGCCGTAGCTGTGCCTGGCCCCCAGACCCCCTTCTCGGGTCCTACGCCCCACTGGGGCTCCTCACAATTGAGGCTCAGGTGGCCATAGCCGTGCCTGGCCCTGAATCCCCTCCTTGGGCCTTAATCTAAGCACCCTCTGGGGTTTACAATTCCTGTGTGGCTCAGGCGGCCTCAGCCTTACCTGGCCCCAATCCACTGTGCCCCTTCTCAGGGCTGGGGTCAGTACCCCCTTAATGCTGTGCCCTCTCTGGCACCGGGGTCTCCACACCACTGTGGAGCCCTATAAGGCCTCCTACAACCCCTATTAGCCTCACCCGGTCCTCCGGTGTAACAACAAAGCAAAACCATAAGCCAATCGGCCACAACTCAAGAACCAAGCCACCTGGCTAAATGTAAACTCTAAACCATCAGGCCATTTATCCTTCCAAATCCCTACCAGGGCTTCCTCTACCTGGTCTCCTTCCACAGAAGCTGCTCAGGCCATCAGGCTTCTCTACTCTGCCTGCTTCAACAGAGCTCCTACTTCCTCAGCTGCCAGAGGAGAACCGCCTGCTTGGCCTCAGCCTGGGCTGTTTATATAGGCCAGGCCCTGCCCCCTTCTGGTCAGCTGACCCACTGCAGTTGCCCCAGCAACTGGCACCTGTCCTTCTTTCTAGAAGCAGGGCACTTCAGTGCCCTGTGACACACCTCCCCCTTTAAGTTTGAGGCTCACTAGGAGCGGAGCGCGGAAGTGCCCTGCAACAGGCCCCCAGCCACTTAGAAGCTGGAAGGCAGAATAGATATGTACTGTTATAGGTTAACTAAATACGATGTATAGAGAGAGCACTTAAAAGTTGGACAGCCCTGTTGTAAGGAAACTAGGCAGGAATCTCCCATGTGCCTAAGTTCTATGGGATGCATTATCAGGATCATTTGACATAGCAAGTAAACATTACTTTTGGGCTCTAAAGTTATATGATGATAAGAAAGCACTAAAACATGGTCTTAAGCCATTTGTTTGTGAGAATTTAAAGATACAAGTTTGCAACTGTTAAATTTAACTTCCAAATATGTATCAATTTTCCATGGGAATGTCTCATGCTATATGTAGGTCTAGAAAGAAACCAACTGATAAAAATACCACCAGTTCTTTATCAGGCAATATACTGAAGTTAACTAAAGGCCTGATTCTTACAGTAAATATTGCATAATACCTTCATTGCCCTAGAAATACTTATAGAACAATGTTCCAATGATCAAGAGTGAGAATGGCTAAATCTGGCCTAGAATCTGAGTACTATTCCTTTTTCTCCAAAAGAACTACTAACAACATGTAGTATTAAAGATTAAATAGTCAATGAAACAATGTTCAACTATAGTTTAACTTATCCAAAATGATGATATTACCTGCTACCTATGTTGCATGCATCCTAATCAAATGGGTGATGCCATTTAAAACAAAAGTCACCTTAAGACAAAATAAGGAAAATAAAAGACCTTCCTGCTTGGTTAAGCCACAGTAGATATATGGAGATATCAATCTTAATGTCTTATCCCTTTAGGGTATAAAATGGTTTAGATAGATTTTGGACATATCCGAAAATGACTAAGTGTTTTGATGAATAGATAAGCAATTTCTGAATCATAGCTCATATTCAACCTTGACCAAAGGGATTAATGTTTATTTTCTCTGAATGATTTATAGTGTATTAATTCAAATATATATTATTGTATCTATTTCTTTCTCTGTATTCTGTAGGCCCAGTGGAGTCATTGCTTGAGCTCTAAAATATTCTTATTTCATAATGAACCAGAGACACAGATTTTGGAGATGTCATAGAAAGTAAGTATTTTCCAGTAGATTGTGTCCCAGATAGAATTGTTAAGGTAAATCCATAAATAAATGTATATCTACCAAAAGAGTTTAGAAGCAAAGAAAAGAATGAGTCATCTACCTTTGTGGGAGGGGTTAAGTCCAAGGAGTCAGCCAAACTTTATGCATTTAATGCCAAAATTATCTCTCCCTCCCCTCCCCCCCCCCCAAAAAACAACCCCAACCTCAACCCTCAGCAGCTGCATTTCCTAACCCTGGAAATGCTTAAAAGTCACTAGCTGCCTTCCTCTTTGGATTTCCTTTCTTGGAGCAATTCCTTTTTGGCCTTTCACAGAGCTAGCCTGCTTTTATACTTGCACCTAACTGCTACTAGGATCCAAAAATTCAGAGACCATGACCTCTATGTCACTTGAGATTCCCAAACTGGCACGTATGCTCTGAGCTCACATAACACATCCTGACAGGATGAAGTCCCTCACAGTATATAGTCGCAGTTATTTTTAAAGCCTGGGCAAAAGAGGAGCCCAGTTTTTATATAATAGAGATATGGTTAGAGTACTCAGCAAGAACGTAGGAGACCCATGTGTTACAAGCCTTGCATCCACTGTATCCCCACGTCCAAAGACCAAACTACTTGTTAGGCTGGGCAAGAATATACCCAGCCTTCCTGTTGAAAACCTTCTACTGTCCTTAAATGCATGCAGTATTCATAGGATCAAAAAGAGAAAGCTCAAGATAAAACCTGACTCTGTAGTTTAATATCCCTTTTTAGGGAGTGCTTCTCAGTGGTCCTTTCAACAAGGACAGGTGAAAAGGTACCTTCAGTTCAGTCCAGCCTACAGCCTGATCATTTGGGCACTTCCTAGAGAAGTGAGAGATTCATAGATTCATAAATGTTAGGGTTGGAAGGGACCTCAATAGATCATCGAGTCCAAACCCCAGATGTGAGTTCAGATTTTCTCAGGCTGAGGAAGGCCTTGAACCCAAGTCTCCCATGTCTTCAGCAAGTCCTTTAAGCCTTAAACTATTAGACAAAAGGTCACAGAATCAGAAATTCAGGGCTGGAAGGGACCTTCAGACATCATATAGTCCTGCCAAAAGGTAGGATCATTCCTACCCAAACTATCCTATACAAATCCATTGTCTGCCCAATTAGTAAAACTACACAGACAATTCTGACACAACCACTAGACATACCACCCTAACCTGCCACAGGGAAAACAAGAGGGCAACCATGGGCAATGTCCTGCAGCTGCAAGGGTTGTTAAAATAAACTTTAGGGATCCAAGGAAGAGTGTCACACAGCCTGCTACAGAGGAAGACAAAACACTCCAAAGTCTGTACCAATGTGACGATGGGGTAAAATTCCTTCCTAGCCCCAAATATTGTGATTGATATGGCTCTGAGCAGTGGGGCAAGCCCTCCTAGTCAGGAACCTCTAGGTTGACGTCTCAGCCGGATCACTGGCACACCCTAGTCAAAATCCACAGCCTTGGCTGCAGCGGACACACAAGGCTTCCAAAGAAGGCAAAAAAAATCCTCACATGTAGAGCAACCTCACACGTGGAAAATCCTCACATATGGAAAGGAAAAAAAATCCTTCCCAGCCACATGTAGCAATCAGCAAAGCCACAAAACATGGAAAATAGCCACAGTACAGCAGGTATATGCCTAGATAGCATGGTACATGCCTAGATCTTCCCTGACCAATGCTTGTCCAATGCCTTCTTGAACACCTCCAATGGTGGAAATTCCACAACTTATCCAAGCAGACAATTCCACTGCCTCACTATTCTATCAGGGATTTTTTTTTTTCCTGATATCCAATCTCAACCTACGTGGCAGCAAATTCAAGCCATTGGTACATGTTCTGCTGTCTACATCAAGGGAGAAAAGGTGTTTTTCCTTTTTCTTCTTGGAGTTCTTTGACTATCTATCACTTTCTGGCTTACCTTTGGTGTAACTTCTCTATGACCTTTCTATAATGTGGAACCCAGAATTGCACACAATATTATAGATAAGGCCTAACCCATGTTGAATAAAGAGACACTATCATATTCCACGTCTTATACCTAATGCTTCTATTTACAAAACCCAAAACCTCATCCATCTTTTGTGCAGCTCCATCACACTCACTGCCAACTCCTATCGGGTCTGTGATCTACCAAGATTCTTAGATCCTTCTCTATAGTGCTGCCATCCAGCCAGGTTTCATTCATTTTGTACTTGTGGGTTTTTTTAATGTTCTTCTGGAAGTGTAGCACCTTGCACTTGTTAGCATTGAACTTCATCCTGTTAGCTCCAGCATAATTTTCCAATCTGACCCTTCTGAATTGCAATCCTGTTCTATTTGTTCAAAATCCTTCCTACTTTAATATCACTTGCACTAAATTTGCTCAAGAACCTATCTATCCCAGCATCCAAATAATTGTTAAACACGTTCAGAGCATGAGGCCCAGGACAGAGCTCTGTGAAATTGCCCTTGAAACCTCCTGCCATTCTGACATGGATTCATTTATAATTATCTTCTCCTTATGGCTATTCAACTAGTTGTCTATCCACCTTTATAGTTGTATTGTCTAGCCCACATTTTTCCATACCCTTTCCTCTCTGCTTCCCAGCACAGGCAGCCACAAGTAAGTAATGCCTCAGGGGCAGGGGAGGCAGGAGGGATCCCCAAGGGGCAGAGCGGAGACCTGGAGGAAGGCAGCAGGGAACCAGGGAAAGCCTGGAATGGGACCAGGGCAGGATGCTTACTTTTCAGTCCTCCAGGCCCCTATTGGCCTGAAGTGTGACTGCTCTAAACTTGAACTAGCACTAACACAGCTCAACGTATGTGCAGCTCACAGTGCAAGAGGTAACAAGGCCCTAAGTCATAACTACTAACAGAGGGATCATCTCCCAGTTACCCAACACCCTCAATCTTCTGTTAAGGAGCCTCTCTAAATTATACCTTCTATCACTAGATGGGGGAGGCATTGGATTGCTATTCTGACAGGCCTAAGTCTTCCCATGTAAGAGGTCTTCTCTGAAGAAAGAACCTGAGCTAACTTAAGAGTCTAGGAACCTAAAAGTTATGCATTCAAATACCTAACATAATGAGCTAAGTCCCATAAAGAATTTGGGTAGCTAACTGCAAGTCAATGCACATAGTAGAATTAACTACTGAGGAGCAAGTTATAAATTCCTTTTTCTTTGCCATACATGTCAATCACATCCTTTCACTTACAGCCCAAAGTTGAACCTTAATTACAGAAACTAAATCTAATTTTTAAGTAATATATATATATAATGAGAGCAGAAGGTTGGACTAGATGCACTTTTGAAGTTTCTTCCAGTCATATTTTATTATGTTCCTATATTTAACACAGTTATAACTATTTTCTCTGTCTGCCTCTGTCTTTCTTTAGGCATGTATATACTAAGCTTGTTTAGGCAAAGAGTCTAATTGTGGCATTTGGGTCATTATATCTGAGAGTCTGCTAAATCAGAAATCTGATGTGCAGAAAGACTAGCATGTCTGGCAGAAGACCAGCTTGGCTTCTCAGGGAACTCTTCAGTAAGATAAAACATAAGAAAAGAAGCTTACATGATGTGGAAACTTGGCACAAAAATGGCAGAAACAGCATGCTGTGGACTGAATCAAGAATCTGAAGCCATCCACCTCATATGGAAACATGTGCCTGGGTTGCAGTATAACCTATTTATCCTGGATTGGCTTTGTCAGCCATCTTTGGACCCACAGATAAGAAAATCATGGAAGATAATCATCCTCATTTGCAAGGGATTAACAGAAGATTGAGGGTGTTGGGTAACTGGGAGATTGCCCCTGAGTTGAAGGCTATTATTAACTCCCCTCTCAGTCTTCTCTTTTCCAGACTAAATAAGCTCAGTTCCTTTCTCATCAGTCATGTGCCCCAGCCACTTAGCCATTTTTTCATCTCATATTGTCATCATGAGGAATCAAAGTACTGAGATCCTTGCAACAGATCTCCTTTTGGGATGGCCCTGGGCTTTAGTCTCCCACAAGCTGATGTTGACGTTGCATTTTTTTCAACTTGGCCCTGAAGACATCCTTGAAGTCCCCCTCCTGAGTGCATGCCTTGACTAAGCTGGGAGAATAAAACTTGCTTGAAGAGTCTGGAGTCAGACATCCAGATGACATGGCCAGCCCAGCGACAATAATGCTGGAGTATCATCATCTCAATGCTTGTGATTTTTTTCTTGCTAAAGGACACTAATGTTAGTACCTCTATCTTTCCACAGGATTCAAAGGATCTTCCATAGGCAGCATTGATGGTACTTCTTCAGTGGCTAGAGGTGTCTCCTATATGTTGACTATCTCAGCTCCCTACAGTAAGGTAGGGATCATGACTGCTTGATAAACCATGAGCTTGGTTCAAAATTGATGTTGCCATCTTCAAACACCAATTTCCTCAGGCATCTGAAGGCTGCACTGCCCATTTGAGGCAATGTTGCATTTCTTCAGTGTCTCACCATAAATCTGAATTACCAGACCTGGGGACTGCTCATTAAGAGCTTGTTGATAGAGAACTTTAGTCTTCTGAATGATAAGCACAAGTCCCATTTTCTTATATGCCTCAGTAAAGACATCAACAATTATCAGAAGATCTGCTTCTGAGTGAGCACACACTATAGCATCATCAGTGTACTGGAGCACAATGATTGAGGTCAGAGTAGTCTTGGTTTTGGCTCAGAGCTGACTGAGATTAAACAATTTACCATCCAATGGGCATGCCCAGGGCCTGGCAGGGCCTGGCCTGGCAGAGAGCATGGGCCCAGGAGACAGCTGTCCACTGTCAGGGACTGAGAGATTGTTCCCTGCTCGTGGGAGCTGCCTGCTGCCAGGGTGGACTCGGATGGCAGAGCTGGGGCAGGGAAAATATCCCCTTGCCCCGGCAGCAGGGAACTCCCGGTCTGGGCTCCCCAATAAGTGGCAGGCAGCTTGGAAAGAGTTGTGGGGGAGAAGCAGGTCCCAGCCCCTGCCCTGATCCATTCGTGGGGCAGCTAGAAGTGAGTGCACAGCTGGTTGGGGATTTCCTACCCCAGCAGGGGCACACTGCTAGCTGCCCCACCAGTGGGTCGGAGCAGGAGGCTGGGACCTGCCCCTCTCCCACAGCTCTTTCCAAGCCCTATTCCTCAATTGCTTGATTGGGCATGGACCCAGTAAAAAGCTGCAGGGCTGGGACCTAACCCAGACTGGGAAAGTTCCTGGCCAGCCCTGGGCTGCATGGGAAAGCCTGCACATGCAGCCTGGAGCTCTCTGGGGACTGCCTGAAACAGGGTAGTCCCCATCCACCTCCAGCCTGCATGTGCAGACTTCCCCACACAGCCCAAGGGTGGCTGGGAACTGTCCTGATCTGAAGGAGGCACAAGCCAGCTCTAGACTGGTGGTAGGGGATAGTGGAAACTCCCCCTGTACAGGGAGGTCCTGGTCCCCATGCCATGAATGTGGAGTAGGGGCCAGGAGTTCCCCGCTGCTGGGACAGGGGGACATTGCCCCCACCTGAGCTCCAGTGGTAGAGCCCATGCCAGCAACAGGCAGGTCCTGAGGGTAGAGAGCCATCTCCCATCCCCTGCTTCCCAGCTGACCAGGAGCAGATTTGCTCATGGTTGACTGTCTACAAGTGTCTTACTACACAGTAATTACTCTGAAGTTAATTTTCTACTTGCATTTGCAGGTAGTAAATTAACTACCAAGTAGAGCAACTGAAAAGGAGAGTATGGTCTGCACGTATAGATGGTGATGCTTACTACACAGTAATTTGCTATACTTCACAGTAAAGCATCTCGTGTAGATGTGCCCAGTTGGTACTTCAGCTCCACTCCAACTGGAAGCTTGTTGGTGGTCAGATATAGCATCATGGTAAGGAATATTAAGAAGAGAGTTAGAGCAATGACACAGCCTTGTTTAACTCCAGTCTTAATCTCAAAGTTATCTGTGATAGATCCATTACAGAGAACAGAACCACTGCTCACATACCATCATGGACCAGGAAAAGAATGGTGACAAATTTCAGTGGGTATCTGTGCCCCAGAAGGATCCTCCACAATGCTTCTCAATTGACAGTCAAAGTTTTCATGAGGTCAAAGAAGGACACATAGGGAGGTTTATGTTGTTCCTGCCATTTTTTCCTGCAGCTGGTGAGCAGTGAAGGTCACATCAGTTATGCCTTGTGATGTCCAAACCCACAATGAGATTCCAGGAGGAGCTCTTAAGCAAGTCATCGGGAAAGCTTTGGCTTCCATGACCACAGTCCACTCTGCGGAGAGAGAGGCAGTGCGCTCCTGGGAAGGGATGGCCTCCACCTCTCTCCGCTGGGGAGGAGGCTCTTCTCAGCCAGACTGGCTTACCTGCTCCACTGGGCTTTAAACTAAGCCCACTGGGGGATGGGGGGGACTATTGCCACTGCTGGCCCACTGAGTGGCCCTTGCAAAGCCAGCAGGCCAAGGGACATAAGGGATCCCACCCCAGCCCTAGCCCTGGAACAAAATGTAGGCAGGGCAAGGGCCCCCAAGGGGACACTTGCGTGTCTATACACAAATGCCATTAGCCTGGGGAATAAACAGGAGGAACTTGTTCTCCTGATAAACACAAATAACTATGTCATTGGGATAACGGAGACCTGGTGGGACTCCACCCATGACTGGACCATGGGTATAGAGAGCTATACCCTGTACAGGAGAGATTGAGTGGACAAAAGGGGTGGGGACGTAGCTGTCTATGTCAAGGAAAGCTACGCATCCCTGCAAGCCGACATTGCCACCCATGGTGGATGACTTGAGACCCTCCGGGTTAAAATCTGTGGGGAACATGGCACAAGGGGATACTATGGTGGGGGTCTAATACAGACCCCCTACCCACAGTCAAGACCTTGGCCAGGAGTTCACCAGGGAATTGGCTGAGGCCACACACTCCCGGTGTATGTTTGTCATGGGAAACTTTAACTACCCAAACATCTTGTGGGAGGAGTGCTCGGCCAAATCCGAGTGGTCGCAAAGCTTTCTCTCATGTGTGGATGACCTCTATCTGATGCAGGAAGTCTACAGGCCAACAAGATGTAAAGCACTACTTGACCTCGTACTGACAACTGGGGATGACCTAATCAGAGACCTAACGGTCGAAGGGAAGCTGGGTGATAGTGACCAACAACTTCACCATCTGCCATAAAGCTGGCAAGTCAGTCAGTAATACAGAAGTCCTCAACTTCAGGAAAGCTGACTTTGACCAACTAAGGAAGCTTGTCAGAGGGGCCCTAAAAGGCCACAACCCAATGGAGAGGGGAGTTCAGGATGAGTGGTGTGGCGGAATGCCGGGCTAGCGATTCCGGCACCGCCTGGGGAGCCGCGGGCTTTACGGAGCGGGTGAGCGCGCGGCTTGTGGGGCGGGATTGGAGGTAGCTTTATGACCGCCTTTGAGGTTCGCCAAGCTGGCGCAAGTAGACGACTTAGAGTAAGTTGTTAGTTTTCTATAATAAGTTTGTAGGATGTCTGTTGGTTCACGGGGTTCTGGAGCAAGCCTTTGCTTTCCACCACTGGAACTAGTTCAATGATGGGTGCGGCTGCCGACTCCTTAAGTCCCAGAACTGGTCAACAGCTCATTGAGATGGGATGTTAGTAATAGAAGTTATTACAGAGCAGATATAAAGTGAAGTAAAAATTTGTTTTATTCACTCACCTGGCCTGACCCTCTTACGAATAAGAGGGGAGGCTGGCTGGAACGAAGTTGCAGTAAATATAAGTATAGAGAGTGTAGATATGCTGTCTAAGCTACAAAGAGAGGCAGCTGAGAAGTGGAGTCTCCGATGTTTCTTCAGTTACAGTGTGCCGGATACAAAGGGGGTCTGTTGGTTTACAGGGTTCCGGAGCAAGCCCTTGCTTTCCACCACTGGAACCAGTCCAATGATGGGTGCAGCTGCCAGCTCCTTAAGTCCCAGAACTGGTCAACAGCTCATAAACAGGATGGTGAATACAAAACTGTAACACGGTGAATCGTTGTCGATTGTCGGATTTTCGAGGCCTTGGTTTTCACTGGGATACGCCCAGGCGGGGAGGCTGAGGACTGGCTGCAGGGTGATCTGGCCTGCAGGGTCGTCCAGTCGTCATCTCTGCTACTTCCTGCCTCTATGCCTCTTTTATAGATGTTGGTTGGACTGCCTCTGTGACACTAACTATGATATAAGCCAAGCATACAGGGATAGGATAGTTTCTTTTACACAGTAGTTACTAGGTAGATTTTCTACATAAGTTTTGTTTCTGCAGAAATGACACTTATAGATAAGAAATTAAACTTTAAGAATGCGCATGTGCAGCTTAATACAAGCGTAGAAAAGTACAAAGCGTTCATTTTGATTAAAAGACAAAACTTCAAGGTTACATAAATGTGAGAGTGCTGCGCGGCAGTTATACAGAAATAAAATAAGATCTTTACAAGTGGTTGCTCCTCAAGGGAGCAATCCTGGATGTGCAAGCAAAGTCCATCCCGTCTCAGAGGAAAGGCAGCAAAAGGGCACAGCAGCCCCCTTTGCTCTCTGGGGAACTGGCAGACCTCCTGCGTCTTAAAAGGAAGACCTATAAAGGTGGAGGACTGGAACCGCCACCAAGGAGGAATACTCTGCTTTAGTCTGGGCTTGCAGAGAGCAAATCAGGAAAGCCAAGGTTGCGACAGAACTCCAACTAGCTACAACTATCAAGGACAATAAAAAGTCCTTTTTTAGATATGTAGGGAACCAGAGGAAAAGCAAGGGCAACACTGGATGCCTGATAAACCAGATGGGGCAACTGATGCCCAGGAAAAAGCGAACTTGCTAAATGGGTACTTTGCATTAGTTTTTCAACAGCCCCATGGAACAGCCCTGCCCACTGTGGGTCAGGGAGGCCCGGGTGAGGGAGATTCCTTGCTCCCCATCGAAGCTGACCTCATGAAGGAGCACCTCAACAGGCTGGATACCTTCAAGTCAGCCAGCCCTGATGGGTTACACCCAAGGGTACTCAGGGAGCAGGTGAGCATCATAGCTCAGCCCCTGCCATGGATCTCTGAGAGCTCCTGGTGCTCTGGTGAAGTACCCAGTGATTGGAAGAGGGCCAATGTGGTGCCTATCTTTAAGAAAGGGATGAAAGTAGATCTGGCAAACTACAGGCCCATCTGCTGGACCTCTATCCTGGGGAAGGTATTGGAAAAGATTACCAAAGAGGCCATCTTTAATAGACTAGCTGAAGGCAATATCCTGAGGGATACCTAGCATGGTTTTGTTGCGGGTAGGTCTTGCTTGACCAATCTGATTTCCTTTTATGACCAGGTGACTTATCACCTGGACAAGGGGGAAGAGATCAACGTTGTATATTTTGACTTTAAAAAAGCCTTTGATCTGATACCCCACAATCACCCCTTAGCTAAACTGGCTAACTGCAGCCTCGACCTCACCACAATCCGCTGGCTGAGGAAATGGCTCCACGGTAGAACCCAGAGGGTCGTGGTTGACAGGAGCCAATCGTCTTGGTGCACTGTGACCAGTGGGGTCCCTCAAGGCTCTGTCCTAGGGCCTATACTATTTAACGTCTTCATCAGTGATGTGGGCATTGGTGTCAGAAACAGACTGGCCAAGTTTGCCAATGACACCAAACTCTGGGGTAAGGCATCCACACCTGAGGACAAGAGAGTGATCCAGGCAGATCTTGACAGGCTCATGCAATGGGCGGATGAGAACCTGATGGTGTTCAACACTGAAAAATGCAAGGTTCTCCACCTTGGGAGGAAAAACCTGCAGCATGTCTATAGGCTTGGCAGTGCTATGCTGGTTAGCACT
>NW_017728931.1:76511939-76528596 GCF_001723895.1 Crocodylus porosus | reverse complement strand
CAGAGGAGAGCCACGTGCATGATCAGAGGTCAGGAAAACAGACCTTATGAGGAGAGGCTGAGAGCCATGGGGCTCTTCAGCCTGGAAAAGCACAGGCTCAGGGGTGATCTGGTGGCCACCTGTAAGTTTATCAGGGGTGCTCATCAGGATCTGGGGGAACGTCTGTTCACCAGAGAGCCCCAAGGGATGACAAGATTGAACAGTAACAAACTCCACTGTGCCTGATTCAGGCTGGACATAAGAAAGAACTTTTTCACTGTCCAAGCCCCCAAGTTTTGGAATAGATGGAGGCAGTTCAAGCACCCACTTTGAATGCCTTCAAGACACATTTGGATACTTATCTTGCTGGGATCCTATGATCCCTGCCAACTTCCTGCCCCTGGGGCAGGGGGCTAGACTCGATGATCCTCTGGAGTCCCTTCCGGCTGAAGTGTCTATGAAATCTGTGAAAGTCTATGAAGTGGAAAGAAATGGTTTAGAAGGATTCTTGCAATGATCTTTCCTATAGTGGACAACAAGGTGATTCATCTGTAATTTCTACAGTTGAATCTGTCTCCTTTCTTGAAGATTGTCATGATCATGGCATCCCTGGGATCATCTGGGTTTTTCCACTGGCTTCAGCTATCTGTTTGCAGTGGTGCCAGATGACAAAACAAGGAGCAATGGTCTCAAGTTACAGCAATGGAAGTTTAAGTTAGATATGAGGAAACACTAGGAGGGAAGTAAGGCACTGGAGCAGGTTAGCCAAAGAGGTTCCATCCTTGAAGGTTTTTAAGACCCGGGTAGACAAAAATTTGGCTGGGGTGATATACCTGGGGATACTTTGAGAAGGCAATTGGAGTAGATGATGACATCCTGAGGTCCCTTCCAACCCTAATTTTCTATGATTCTATGTTGAATAGTCTTTCTATGCAAGTGTCCTTTCTGAATCTGTTGGAATACTCTGTTAAGTAAAGTACTCTTAAACTAGAAACATGGCTAAATCATGCCATCCATAATAAGTTGCTATTCATGACTTTTTCCTAGTTGTCAACATACTGGGCACTGTCCTCACTTTAAGAGATTGGTGTTACTGGCATCTAAGCAATATCAGCCTCATTCCATGTTTATTATTTTGCTTAGATACTCGGTCAAGTGAAAAGTATATTTTGTAATATCAGTTTATTTACAACCACATTAATCAGAATGAGTGACAATGTCTTATTATGCAGCATTTGCCAATATTGGTAATATCTAGGCATCTGTGCGTTTCCATGAACAGTTCCTATTCACTATGAGTAATTATGCATCAAGGCTTCAACTACTCAATTGTTGTACAACAATTTCACTTTCAGCTCTTTGCCAGGATGTTTTATGATTCAATGCTAATTAGCTGTTAAAAATTCCACACAAGAAACTGCCTCATCTCTGGTAAGAAAAATAGCTTTCATCTCTGAGGTTAGGTCAGCTCAGAAACCTAAAATGTTTACATTTTTTATGATATGCCATGATCTAAGAAATGCTACAACTCCTGATGGCTACACTGTAATAAAGAAAGACAAGCCAGTTTTTCTAGGCTGTGTAGGGAGTTGTCCTATAGCAATTATCTGTAATGTTCCACCCAGCAAGTCTGTGCATAACTCTCCAAGGCATTACTTCCTAGATTTAGCTTCAAGGCCTGAAAAAAGTAGTGTCAACTGTGCTACACTAAGACACACAACCTGAAAAATCTGGCCCATAATCTTCAATTAAGTCATCCTTAGCTCCACCACCCTGTAGGAACCCGGGATTGTGAATTTGCATAGGTGGTATTTAAAGCAGTAAAACAAGTTGCTCTCCAATAGCTAGAGTGCTTTGATAATTAGCTTTACAGATTCATGCAACACTCTGTAAACCCAATTAATCAGATCCTACCTACTGGATGCTGAGCTAATGGAAGGAACTGAGCGTATCTACATGTGGACCTATGGCACTGTTGTTACTGCACGTCATTTAGTACTTCCTTTTGGATGGCGTACTGCACTGTGCCAGCCAACCAGCCCATACTGCACTCTGCCAGCCATGTACTGTGCTGTGCCAGCCACATAGTTATTTTTAGCTCTTACATTGCCATAGCAGTGTGCTATAATAAGGGAGCATCTTGCTATGGCGATGTAGCTGCAGCGTCATGGTTTTTCCCTGTTGATGCTACGTCGCCATAGCTCACTGTCACTGACTTCCTCTCGGTTGCGTTCTTCTGTAGCGGTCGGTTTCCTAGAATCATTTGGGCATATTTTACCTAAATAAATTTTGCAGGGGGTGAAGGCATTGGTGATGTCTTTTGTATCTCCTGATCTCTTCCTATGGCATATTGTACATGAAGCCTTTGTTTAAAAAAAAAAAATTCACCTGAAGCTCCTAATTTACTAGGCTCTTGTCAGGTGCTCCATTGCTTGTACCGTGCAGAATGAGTCAGATTGCATGTTCCAGTGGTTCCTTTGAATATAACATGTTCCTTTGAAGTTGCAGGGGACCAGATTGGGGCATTGCACCAGTTAATGGCAATCGGGTTTCCAGGGCACTCATCATATCCTTTGAAGGGTACTGTAAGGCATGAGGAGATAAGCAGATAAATCAGGCTGAGGCTTGTCCCTGCCTGGACAACCTCACATCCCTACTGCCCAGCCCCTGTGTTAAGGAGGTAAGCACTGTGATATATAAACTAGTTTTTGAAACTGGGTGACACTCAAGTTGCAAAAGCTGTGGAGGGGTGCCTCAAGTCCAGTGAGACATGCCTTGAATCCAAAATGACATGAGGGATATGGGCAGGAAGCGCACTCCCACTGATTGTTCCCAGCTGACCAGTCCATACTGCTGGTGGGGGTTGGGGGAAGCTTCAGCTGAGGGCTGTGAGGAGTGTCTGTTCAGGGCGCCAGGCTCAGCAGAAGTGGTAGGGTCAAATCCCTACTCCACTGTCCTTCCCTCACTGGCCCTGAAGGCCTCCAGCTGTGAGAAGCAGTTGTGGTTAGTGCCAGGCAGGGCTGAGGATGGGGATGCCAGGGGTAAACCCTGCCTTCCAGGCACTTCTGCTCCATGCTTACCCCCAGGTGTCCTCCCCAAGGCTGGGAGGGACCCACCTGATGCCTCCAGCACTGTTTGCAGCAAAGCCCAGTATCCCACACTGCCACTTACTGAAGCCTTTAGCTGGATTGGTGCAAGAAGAGCCCTGAGATTCCCCTGAGCCCACATCAGCCAGAGACAGCAGCAGAAGGGTTGCCCCTTCTTACACCCACAGGCAACCCCTTCTGAAGGGGATGAGAGAGAATGGGAGGGGAGGTGCCTGCACTGGAGCGGAGAGGGGTGCCAAGAGTGGGGACTCCAAAAAGTCCCCAGAAGCCGCTACCCTCTGATACAGTCTTCCCACAGGGTGGGACCTGCTTGGTCCTCCAAGGTGTCCCACTTCAGCTTTAGGCAATGCAGGGGAGCCAGCCACTGGAAAATGAAGCTGCTGACATGTGACCTTCACTATGGAAGGAGGATTCCCACGCCACTTCAACATGCCATGGATCCACCCCCGCTGCGTATCCTGCAGTACTATGTACTTCTGTATTTGACATCAGGCTATTACAAGTAACTGTTCCCAGTCAGCACTGTGGATATTCAACAGAGGTTTTAGCTTTACGGCTGCTACCACCCTAATTCTTAGGTTCCTGGTATAAGAGGAGGTATTTACAATGGTACTTGAGAAATAAAAAAGTTCAGACCTCGTTAAAACAGTTGGGAAAACTCCCTGGCTATAATGACAGGGCTTCCAGCTGTCTGAAATCAATCCCAAAACTTTACAGTGCTTATGAAAAGTATTCGCCTGTGTTGTGAACACCTACTCTCAGTTCACACATTTCAGGATGGGAAAGGTGTAGTTCCTTTCTCTGATATGCAAAGGCTGTAGTTGGTAGTTTGATCTAGTGGCTCTGGGATACAGATTTCACATGACAGCACAAAGCCATTCTGAGCTCAGTGCCTCCTTTAGTGCTTTCCTGGTTTAATTATAACATGAAAGTAAAGCCATATTTAGATACAGAATTTAAAATGGCCTGACTTTCAGAGGTGTGTAAGTTACCTGGTGTTCCACACTTTTTAAGATCACATCTTTGTCCTTAAGTATCTAAATATACAGGTTTTCCAGTGCTTATTCACTAAAGTCTAAAAATTATGTCCCTGTATTGGGAAGCCCCCATACCTAAGTGAATCACAGTTATATAATTGCAAATTATATGCCAATGCACTCAGCTTTGCCCAGGTACTTAGCAAATGAAATCCTCTGTGTTACCTGCTACTGCAAGTTGGAGGCAGATTCTGTTCCCAATCCATTTCTCCCTCTTTTTTTAGAATAAATTCAGCATACTATAGCAATCTGGCATGTAAGTGTGTAATGGGTAATGGGTACTAGCAGGTCAGAAAGGTTTCTTGCATTAGATTTTTAAAAAGTATTTGATAGTAACCAAAGTCCAGATTCAGGAAAAAAGGTAAGCCTTAAATGTACTTGAGTATGTACTTCAAGTGAAGCATGACACCCTGCAGGGCCTTAAATGCTGTATGTAGTGCAAAAAGTAAATGTACACAGGGCAACATAAAAGGCCTCCAAAATAAATTTAAGAGAAACTTCCTAAGTATAAGAGCAGTGGGACAAAAGAACAAGCTGCCCAGATAAGTTATGGAATCTTCTCCCTTGGAGGTTTTCAAGAAGATGAAGGATGGGCATCTGTCTGTTATGATTCAAGAATACTACATCCTGCATCTGTCCTCGGTTTGGACTGAATAGGTGCATCCCCACAAGCATGCATGTACGGTTTGCGGTGCTGCAGTCCCATCTATGGCACCATAGACTGCATGTATCACATGTGCAGGCATTTGCCATGCTGCAAATTAGCAGCTCGGTGGGGTTTTTTGACACCAGGATATCCTGGTGTAAAAAAATAAATAAAACCATGACAGAAAAAAGCAGGATGGCACACATGAAGGCAGCATGTACCACCCAAAACTGGAGCCTGGCTAACCAGACCATGCTTTGGCTGTTGGCCAGGCTCTGCATGCCTGGATTACCACCACTGCAGCCCCAGAAGTCCTCCAGGAACCCAGGTAAGGCTAATGGGGCCAACTCAGGTGCTGGCCCCAGACTCCCCCACTCCCACCCAGGACAATTTGCAGCATACCAGAGCATGCATGCAGAGCAGTTCCCCAGGGAGAGGCAGCAGTGGCGCCTCTGCTCTTTGTCCCTGAGAAATGCACATGCACACTTGTCTGGACTTGCCCAATGACTTTTGAGGTCACTTTCTATAACTTCATGACCGTAATCCCATTAGAGACAAAGAAAAAATTCCCATTGACTTTGATGTGCTTTGGTTTACTTCCAAACTACTGTTTCTGCAGTGACACAGGATACAAATCATTCATGTTTCTTTTTTTTTTCTTTTTTGCTTTAAGCAAGAACAGAAGTTGTGAATCCAGTGCCATCATGCTCATTGAGTCAGAGCACAAATTCTGGGAATTTATTTTATTTTTATTTATTTATTTATTTTTTGCCAAGCAGGAAGGCTCCTCTCAAAACCAAAGGATTTTTTGGCGTTTCAAAAAATGTGGTGCCTAAATCATGGTCAGAGTAATGAACTTTTTGACAAAAAGGAACAATGCACCCATTTCATGAGCTGCACACTGTTGCAAATATCCTGATCCTTGCTGACAGCAGTCTTGCTATCTAGATTAATTGTGCTTCCAGACTGGGGATATTGAGTTCCTTTTTAGACTAATAGCTTTGTAAACCCTTCTCCGTCTTTTCTGCTTGTCCTCTAGGCTGTCACTGTGTGACTGACATGTCCATGATGTAAACACATAAGGCATACTGATCTACTAAGAGTGCAGCCTTTCTAAATATTCCCCAGATGCAGTGTGGGTCACAGCATCATTATTTTTGACTTTGCCTCTCTCTCCCAGTGAGTAGAGAATACTAAAACATTTCTCAATAGTTACATATCACAATCCCTTTAGCAAAAATAGCAAAACAAATACTGACCATCATATCTACTTGAGTTAACAGTGGGCTTGTTTAGTTAAAAATATATAATCATTCATTAACTCTAAAGGTGCTATGTATGCTGCTTTATTGTTTGGGGGTTTTTTCATGTATTTGCAGCTTGATCTTATTTTCAGAACTTCTGATTATTCATAGCTGCTATTGACTTCTGACATTTTTGTGCCATTTATACCTCGCTTCATTACATGCAGAAGTCCAGTTCTCCCCCTAGTATTACTTGGAACTAAAATCATTGGGTTGAATCTTTGTGTCCTGACTTGTTACTCAAGGACAAGTCTTAGTGACTTCAATGCTGACTTTCTGAGACACATTTAAAGATCCAGATACCATGGAACTGAATTTTATATAAATGAAGAAATCTTTCTACCCACTGAGTAAATAGCCTAAATGAAGCACCTTTCTTTTATCTTTGTACTTAAGTGAAGATCTAACTGCCCATGCCTATGGTGAACACACACATTAACAGCAAGACTCTTCTCCACAGGTACCTGAGAGCTTTTTTCCTTTGTTATCTTCCTGCCAATTATACTAAATACTTCTTTCTACTACGTTTCATTATTCATAAAATCTGGATTCTACCAGACATCAGTTAGCACAGGTCATCTGCACTGTGCACATCACAGTTTCACTCAAGTCAGAGAAGTGAAATAGGACACTAAGGAATCTGACAGGAGTTAAGTTCAGCTTTTGAACTTGTGCAATGTGTTAGACTCATAGATCAAACTCAAGCTTAATGCTAATCAAAGCAGGCCAGTCACTGATGTTCTGGAGTAGGCAGCTGTTCTTTGAAAGAGGAAAGTGAGTCCTTAACAGTCCCTAGTGACTCCATGCTGTCAAAAACATGGTGACTGAGTTCAGCTTGTTTCTATCAGTTCTTTCCACACCTACTGTTTTCAGAGGTAGAGCACCAAAGAAAAAACTAAGGGATTCATATAAAGAGTATTTTAAGGTTAGACTGTTAGTATATTAAGTTTCTCAGAGTAAGTTTTATGACCTTCAAAGGTCATGTTCCATTATATATGCATACATAAAAATATTAATCCATTAAATTAGACTAATAATTTCTTAATGGTACTCAGTATCTGACTATAAACTAATTCTTATCATTTTAGTACTGGTTCCTAATCCTTTACTTGATCTGAATAGCACATTCCTTTGTGAATAATCCTACTGAAATCCACAGGGTTGTGAACTCGGTGAGATCCTATTTAGTATAGCAGATGCTGGTCTTTTTAACAGTTTTAAAAGAGCTCAATTCAGTCCAGGGACTAGGCCAAAAAAGTCAGCAAAAGACTGGTGTGGGGCCCTGAGCTGGAGATGGAAAATGTTCCAAGGAGGACAGTAGTGGTGACGCCACCTTGCCCTTCTGTGGGCAAATCCATACCCAAAGCATAACAAGTCAAACTAGAGCAGAGATGTCCGAGTTGCATGTCCATGAAAAACAGGGCTTCCTGTGTAGATGAGATGCCTCCCAAAGAAAAAACAGACTGCTCCTGAAAAGGCTGCACCAAGTGATGGCAACTTTCAGTTTTTGCTAATATGGAGTTAAAAAAGGCTTTTCAAAATTTATTTCAAATATTCAGGAAAAAGTTTCTATTTTCTTCCAAAATTATGTCAGTAAATCAGTTCCCACCCCTCCACATTTTGTTTTTCAGGTGACAGTTTTTGGTCACCGTAAACCAAAACAACTGATTTTCAGATTTTTATCTTTTATTGAAACATCAAAAAATGTCACGGTGATTTTTGACAAAATCCCAAGGTATGCATATCCATTACACTTTTCCATGTGGGATAAGAAAATTCCAGTGTACTTAAGTGCTCAGTTATCTGCTGATGTAATGAGTACAGTGATTGTGTTAAATCAGCACGATCCCAGGCTGGTCCCTCCATGGACAGATCTAGGATTTTGAAGAGGAGTGAAGATGGTATGAATCATCCTCGAAATATATTTTTCTCCAGGAATAAAGAAACTAGAAGCTTTGCTAAGATGCTAGGGGCCTAAGTTTTAAGATGGAAGCAAAAACAAATGTAACATTATTGGAATGAGTTAAAAAGAGTCTGCAAGCCTGTGAAATAGGAGCTACATTACCAGAAGCAACTAAAAGCAGAATTGCAGAAGAAAGGCTAACCTGATCAGTGGAACATTAAGACCATTAAAAAGGAGAGAGGGTCACCAATTCTTGTTAAATGAAGAGTTTAGAAGGAATCAGGTAGATATTAATGAGCCATGAAGTCAAATCACTCCCTCAGCACTGCCTGAGTAGAAGTGCTGCTGCTGCTGCCAGGCAGGCAGTTGGTTTTAAACTTCGGCTGGTGCAGGAATCAAAGGGGGCAGGGGAGTGCAACTGTACCAGTGCACCCCTCTGGATACATCCACAGGTCACTGTATGTCATTAACCAGTACTGTTCACATTTTGGGGGCACTGGTAGCCCACTGTAAGCTTTTCAGAGAACAGAGAGGTACAGGCTTTTGCCTGCTGCAATACTCCTAAGTGACTTCCTTTGATCAGTGGCTTATGGCAATGGTAGCCAGGATAATTAAAGGCTTCCCCATCTCAAGTTTTTAAGTTCGTGTATGAAAACACATGGTAACATTTATGGGCAGATGAGGTTCTTTGAGTAAGCACGATATCTTTTATTAGACCAACTAAAGAATTAGAAAAAAGTTCTTTGCAAACTTTTGGTCACAAACACCCTTCTTCAGGCACTGGGAGACTCTTTTGCTGTTCTGAGTCCTCCAAGGTAGGAAAGAAGATAGAAGTGTAACAAGAAGTCTGTGAAAGTGTAAAGAGTGAAAGTTTGGAAGACAATGGGTAGAGCTAGGAGGGGAAGGGGGAAAAATATGTGAAGGAATGCAAGTGGTTAGCTTCAGGCAGGTACCTGGTGAATCCAGTATTGGCAACTGCACCAAACCAAAAATCATGAGACAAACTCTTAAAACAATCAAGCAGTTGGCATGTAAATCATGAGATGCTATTTTTGAAGTATGTGTGCAGGGGACAGAAGAAGGGTTATTTATGGAGGTATGGGAGGGGCTGTGGTGTGTGTATGGAGTTTGGAGGCCGGGGAGGGAAGGTCCCAACACATATTGGCAGGGTGTGGGGTACTGTGGGTCAGGAATGAGAGGGAGCAGCAGGGCTGGGCAGGCTGTGGCTTGAGAGTGAGGAGCAGACACACAAAGACACATAGTGACATGAACAGCACTCAGCTAGTAAGTGGAAGGGAAGGGGCAGGGGGAGAGGGAAGGGTTGGGGGGATAATCAAGGCTCCAATGGTGAGGGAGTAAGTGTGACAGCAGCAGGGGCTGGGGTGAATGGGGAGGGGGCAGGTCATCCAGAGGCGTGGGGTGGGGCACGGTTCCCTGCAGCAGCGTGAACCCCTGGAGGAGGCGGGGGCGGGGAAATGCTCCCCGCAGGGCAGAGGTGGGCTTCCCACTGCAGGCTCGGAGCTCTGTGCCCTGCTGCCTTTGCCCTGGGAGCTCAGGCACATGACCCCAGTGTCACTAGATTCTTAAAAGAGATCTATCCAGAGATCTCCATCAACCAAAGTTGCACATGCAAACTTTAAGATTCTTAAAGATATCGTTCCAGAGCCACCCATCCTATCCTTTAAACAAGCACCAAACCTGGCTAACCTCATCATCAGAATCAAATTCCCTATGACTCAAGCCATACCAAAGGGATCCAGGCCATACCAGGACAAGAAATGTAAAACCTGCCAACACATCTCCACCGCTCCCACTATAACTACACCTCACAACAGAACCATCACCATTCCTGGATATTACACCTGCATCTCCACTGTTAAATTATATATGAATACATGAAATGTAATATTTCATCCAATGCACGAAATGCCCTGATGGAGAATATGTAGGAGAAACCAAACAACAACTGCATACCTTGTCTACCAGAATGAATGCACACCGAAAATCCATCAAAGACAAAAATATTCAATTACCGGTGGGTGCCCTCTTCTCACAAGTTAATCCCTCCCTCTCTAATCTCTCAGTTCTAATCCTCAAAGGGAACACAGAAAACACCTTTCATAGATGAGCCTACAAACTTCACTTCATAAAACTACTGGATACAAAAAATCATGAACTCAACATAGACATTGGATTTATGAGACGTTATAACCTGCCTGACAACTGATTTACCAGGTACTGGCCTGAAGCTAACTACTTGCATTTCTTCACATATTCCCACCCCGCTTTCCTCCCTCACTTCCTATCTCTACCCATTGTCTTCCAATCTTCCACTCATTCTCAGAGATTTCTTGTTACACTTTTAGCTTCTTTTCTACCTCCAAGAACTCAGAACAGCAGCAGAATCCCCTAAATGTCTGAAGAAAGAAGTTTATACTCAAAAGCTTGCAAAGACTGTTTTTCCATCTGCTCATTTGATCTAATAAAATATATTCACATCTACCCAAAGAACCTTGCCTGCCTATGTCCTTAGACCAACATGGTTACAATCAACAACCCTGATAACCTTCATAAAATTTGCAAGGTCTTCAGTAGCCAGTGGTCTATATGTCCTAGAGTGTCTGAGAGAAAACACACCCTACTAGTATTATTAACTAATTGCTACCAGACAGGATGATCTTGCACTTGCAAATTAGGACATTCTGCAAGAAATGCAACAACAGATCCAGCTACAGAAAGACAAACCTAATTTCTGAGACATCTAGTCTCTAAAGTAAATTAAACATTTTGAGAAAGGGGAGAAAATCTTTTGACACAATCTTATAACTTTCTCTCTTGCAAGTAATCCATATGCACACAAGTACTCCCATTGTCTTATACCTGATGATTATTCATTTGACTAAGGATTACTGATATCAGAAAGAGAGCCACAAGCCTGTTCCCATTATTTTTGCACAGCCTAGAGGTATTCTGGCTTATAATCACCACTGAAAGCTAGTCTAAGGGAAAAGATTGACTCCAAAGGAATGATTGCTTTATGGCTTGTACTCTATGTTCACTCCAGCTCCATCAATAAAATGAGAATATTGCTTCTCTGCTCATTAATTATTTATTACCTGTGATCTGCACCTGTGGACTATTTCTGCTGAAGGACCCACAATGCATTTACAGTAATTCATCAAACTCAGATGCTTTCACATTCCCTCTAAAGCTATAAACCTGAATGCCAGCTGTCCAGATAGACCCAGGGAAGTCCTGATTTATTTGAGCTGCTCTTACTACTGAAAGGGCTAATGCAGTAATTGATGCAATGGGAAAATAAGTAATATAGTCACATACTCCCTAAAATATTTTTTAACTGCCATATAAAGAAAAGAAGGCAAAAGGTTTTGTGATTCCCAACCATGTGAAATAAAGGCAGGTGGAAATAGATTAACTCTAACTTTTTATGGCAATTCAGCTTTTACAGATTTAGATTAGAGCATTTACCAACTTAACTTTCCTTAGAGTCATACATATACCTCCTAAAAATCAAGCAGATGTTAATATCCTTCAACTGGAATTCATGCTGCAGGATAATACAAACAGTCTTATTTTCCCCCTGGAAGAAACTTTTCTATATTGTGTTCTATATTAACAATATTGCAAGAATCAATAGCAGTATGCTAAAATAAGGCTACTGATGTGAGTAAAAATATTCATATGGATAAGGTGAGTTTTCTAATGTGAGATTACTGAAACCCATCTTCTATACCTTCAATATCTATCAGTTGAAATAATTAGATTCTGTATATTCTCACATCACTGACCATTTCTGTGAAACAGCCACAGCTATGATGGCTTCCTCTCCTTTGTTTGTTTTGTGTATTTTCAGCTTTAGTCCCTTAATTTCTCAAATGTTTTTGCATTCATAGGTGTAATGTGAAGCAAATGTACAACTAATATTGTTTTTTTTTCAATTTAGCTTATAGATGAGGTATAGATATGATAGTTTAGTACAGTAACATCATCACTGGCAGCCATGGGAGACCAGGAAGATTGCACCTTTGGTAGGTTATTGAGTACAACTAGTTTCTTCAGTGGCTGAGAAGACCAATGCGTGACAAGCAGACCCTCTGGCAAGTTACACATGCAAATTTGGTTGAGCTTGTGCCAGCATGCCAAGTGTCATTCTGCCTTGTCTGCCTCTGATGCCTTGCCTTCCCTCGGATCTGGATGCCATCATATAAATGTGTATAAGATGAGAGATGTCATGTTGGATCAGACCATATGTACATCTTGACCAGTATTCTGTACCTCATAATGGCACAGAGCAGATACTAAAGGGGAGAGTATTTATATAGCATCTATATAGGCTAACCTGTCCCCTGACCACTTTCCTTAAAGCTTCCAATATTTAGGAGATAAGAACGTTCTAATTTGGACCATGCACTCAACACTGTCATGTTTACTGCCCATTGATAGATTTAACTTGCATAAATTTGTCCAATTCTCTTCTGAATATGGCAATGAGTTCCACAAGTTAAGTACACATTGTGTAAAAAAGAACATACTTATGTTAATTTAAACCTGCTTCCTAGTAATTTCCTTGTGTGTCCTCTATTGTGAGAGATGGTAAATAGTAAATCACTAGTTACTTTCTCCACACCATTATTTTACAGAACACTTTCATATCCCCCTCAGCTGGCTTTTTTCAAAGTTGAAAAGTCTGAAAGAAGTACGTAAGTTATTTGAATAAAGAGAAACAGAACTCTATCATTTGCATAAATTAAAACTATTACTAAAGAGGTATCATATCTACTTGTTTTATTTCGTACAGGATATTGTGACCTAAAGATGAGAAGGGTCAGGATGAGTGATTTCTGCTGGTAATAAAGGGCACCTAAGCATGTGCATTGAGGCTGCCATGACATGTTTTAATTACAGCACATTGGAACACACTCAATTAATTGAGACTCAATTAACTGAGTCTGCTGGATCATGGTAATTACCGGGCTCCAGCGGACTCCAGCATCATGTGCATCAGTGTCCCCGTACTGAAAAATGGTGGTAGGGGCACTTTAACTAAAGCTCATTCAATGAGCTTTAGTTAAAGCACCGCTGCTACAATTGTTCAGCATGGGGACACTGATACACATAATAGTCTGAGCACTCTAATTAGAATGGCTCTTGGAGCCAATCTAATTAAAGCACCCTCCCTTCCCCCCTACTCCAGGAGCATGTGCATAAATGGCCAAAAGACTTGTCCAACTTTGGTGTGCCAGGAACAGCAGGTCACATGGGTCACAAGTAGCAGAGGCTGCCCCCTTTCCTCCTACCCTGTCTGGAATTCCTCTCTAACACATGGGCTATATCAATGACACTTGGACCCCTGAGCCACCCCCCACCCCCATGTGGCCTCTGGCAGTGGCATACATCCCTTCACCTGCTACATGGGCTGTACTGGTAGAACACAGACCCCCCATCCCGCCACATCCCCTGCAGGTGGCATGCAGGCCCCCCACCCCAGACACAGGATCTGTCAGTGTCATGCATCCCAGATTTTTTCATGCTGCAAGTCAGTAGAAGAAGCAGCTGCCATAGTCCACAAGCTGCATGTTAACAACTTATGGGTCACATGCTAGCCCCTCGCCACAGTTGGACAGTCGTGGCAGTAATATCGGCAGCAAGGGCAATTTACCCTGCTCATTTCCTCCACACATTCACATTCTGTCAGATTGGGCAGTTTCCATCTCAGCCTATGCTTGCTATATCTAATGGGTAACTAAGCAGAACTTTCTCATCCAGGTTACCAAAGTCTTTAATAGATAATGTTACTAATGTTACTACTATTATGATAGTAGGCATATTTGAACTATGTTCATATTCTTTAGAAAGTATACTCAGCACTGCTACTACTTTCTCCATGACACATCACAGGGTGAATCCACATTGGAAGGAGTTTGAGATATCATTAAAGACTTTCAGATAACAAGGAATAGCCATATTGAATTAAGGGTATTGAATGTCCACTTTTTAAATGCCAGCCTAAAAGAACTTGTTCTCAGAGGACCAAAAACACATTTAAATCAATTAGAGCGCATCAAGACAAGCTTGCATGTACCTCTTGCAGTGTCTGAAAGCAGCTTGAGATGCAGCAAGAGGCATGCTGCGAACAAAGAAACATCCCCCATGCTGCATATTTGCAGTGCTTACTCTAAATTTGATAAGTGGAAATCCAGGTATCAAAAAATAACCCACAGAAAAAAAGTGGGGCCAACAAACCCCCAAGACAAATGGTGGTGGACCCTCCAGGGACACTCTGGTATCTAGCCAGAGTGTCTCTACAGTGTTTCTGTTGCCTCAGCCTGCACCCTTTGCATGCAGAGCAAACAGAAGAAGGGCAAGGAAGAGGTGGGACTCAGCCCTGGGCGCTGTCCCAGGTAAGCAGGGATCGGGGTGGGGAGGCTTTGTGATTTTGGGAGGGGATTTGTGGGTGTGGGGTGTGTGGGTGGGTGTGTAGGGAGTGGCACGGGGTTTGTGGGGGTGGTGTGGGGTGTGGGAGGGAAGTCAGGTTTGTGGGAGGGCCACCACACACCTGCTCCTAGCGGCTCCATCCAGGCCATGCCAGTGGCCTGTGTGGGGAGAATGGGCCCAGGTGGACCCAACCTAACCTGGCCCAGCACAGCCCACTAGTGTGCCTTTGCACAGGACCAGGATGTGTGTCTTGGTAACTGGGGCTCCTGTCCAAAGGCTACAGGTGTAGACTGGTTTCTGATCACTTATACCAGAAAAAGTGCAATGTCTGTACTGGGTGTAAAACCATAAAAGGATATGAGCAAGAAACAGTATTCATGTCAATCTGGACAGCTGAAGAGGCAAGTACTTCTAGGCTGGGGGATTGGTACTAGATAGCTCTCAGTGGGAATTTTCTGGGTAGAGATTTGCCTTATTGGCAAATAAGGTGTCTAGGATCCTTATAGAGTCAAAGGAGAGACCTATCTGCTTCCCAAGGGTGACTCAGTATCCTGAATGCTGGCAGGGTACTAATAACAAATGGTGGCACAGGAGTGCATATGAACTCCTGATCCTCCTTGAAGCTCAGGTGTCTGCAACAAGACTGCAAAGGAGATGCCTCTAGCATCCTATAGTCAAGAGTCTGCAAAGGGGTGGCATCTCAGTCATTCTTGGGGCCTAAGGTTCTCAGAGGGCTAACTGACAGCAGAACTAGATACAGCATAAAATAGAGTATGTATCTTTTAATGCATAAATGTTCAGAGCATAGTTTCATAGTTAGTAGGGTCGGAAGGGACCTGAGCAGATCATCAAGTCAGACCCCCTGCCATGGCAGGAAACAGTACTGGGGTCAAATGACCCCAGCAAGGTATTCCTCTAGCCTTTTCTTAAAGACCTCCAGGGTAGGAGCCAGCACTACTTCGCTTGGAAGTTGGTTCCAGATCCTAGCCGTCCTGACAGTGAAGTAGCGCCTCCTGATATCTAATCTGAATTTACCCTCTGCCAGCTTGTGACCTTTATTTCTAGTCACTCCTGGTAGTGCTTGGGGGAACAGGAACTCCCCCAATGCCTGCTGGTCCCCTCTGACTAGTTTGTAACAGGCCACTAGCTCCTCCCTCAGCCTTCTCTTGTGGAGGCTGAACAGGTTCAGGTCCTGTAGCCTCTCCTCACAGGGCCTGCCCTGCTGTCCCCTGGACCCTCTCCATGTTGTTCACATCACTCTTGAAGTGCGGCGCCCAGAACTGGATGCAGTACTCCAGCTGCGGCCTGAACAATGTCACATAGAGGGGAAGTATCACCTCCTTGGACCTGCTTGAGATGCATCTGTGGATGCATGACAAGGTGCGGTTGCCCTTCCTGACTGCATCCCCACACTGCTGGTCCATGTTCATCTTGGCATCAGTGATGACTCCAAGATCCTTTTCTTCCTCTGCACTGATGAGAAGGGAGTTACCCAGCCTGTAGGTATGGTGCTGGTTCTTCCTCCCCAGGTG
Organism: Crocodylus porosus; assembly: GCF_001723895.1. NCBI lineage: Eukaryota > Metazoa > Chordata > Crocodylia > Crocodylidae > Crocodylus > Crocodylus porosus. Next base: position 76,512,632 of record NW_017728931.1, on the reverse strand, counting down.
CAGCACCTTGCACTTCTCAGTGTTGAATCCCATCCTATTCTTATCTGCCCACCCCTGTAACCTGTCTAGGTCTGATTGTAGCCTATTCCTCCCTTCTAGTGTGCCCATATCTCCCGCTCCCCCCCGCCCCACACATATCTTAGTGTCATCAGAAAATTTGAACAGGGTGCTTTTTACCCCCTCGTCCAAGTCACTGATGAAGATGGTGAACAGTGCGGGCCCGAGGACTGAGTCCTGTGGAACCCCACTGCCCACATCCCACTGCCCCGTGCTGGGGTCATAGGATCCCAGCAAGATAAACATCCAAATTTCTCCTGAAGCTGTTCAAAGTAGGTGCTTGAACCACCTCTGGTGGCAGTCTATTCCATACCTTGGGGGCTTGGGCTGTAAAGTTTTTTCTCATGTCCAGCCTGAAACCGTCCTGAAGGACTTTGTGACCATTTGACCTTGTCATCCCCTGGGGCGCTCTGGTGAACAGACCTTCTCTCAGATCCTGATAAGTACCCCTGATAAACTTATAGGTGGCCACCGGATCACCCCTGAGCCTGTGCTTTTCCAGGCTGAAGAGTCCCATAGCTCTCAGCCTCTCATCATAAGGTCTGTTTTCCTGACCTCTGATCATATGTGTGGCTCTCCTCTGTACTCTCTCAAGCTTCTCCACATCCTTTTTGAATTGTGGAGCCCAAAACTGGA
>NW_017728931.1:76508463-76511839 GCF_001723895.1 Crocodylus porosus | reverse complement strand
TGCGGTTGGCCTTCCTGACTGCATCCCAACACTGCCAGCCCATGTTCATCTTGGCATCAATGATGACTCCAAGATCCTTTTCTGCACTGATAAGAAGGGAGTTCCCCAGCCTGTAGGTATGGTGCTGTTCTTCCTCCTCAGGTGCATCACCTTGCACCTGTCAGTGTTGAATCCCATCCTAGGGATCACAGGGACTGAACGTGAAGTCTTCCCTTATACCAGGGAAGTGCCTGTATTCCTGATGCGCCTTGCTTGCTCACATAACAGCCCCATGATTCTTGCATTCTTAGCTAATCAGTAGTATGGCTTCAATGCCAGATGTGGAGGGGGACCCCTTCTCACAGCCCAATGGATGGACAGTGTGCTCTCCCAGGAAGTTCAAGATGTGGGCTTGAGGCCCCTTGGGATCAAAAGGTCCTAGAACCCAGATATCTTGCTTCTTAAACAAGTGTTATGACCACTAAGAAACTGGATAAAACTGGGCAGACCCACCAGCTACATTTTGTATGGACCTCCATGCACCTTCTTGGCATGACACACTAAGTGAAATACAGCCATACTTAAGGAATTGGGGAAGTAGTCTGAATTTAGGTGTTTAAATCGCTGGTCTGGATCACCTCAAGGCATGGGCAAGAGCCTAAGGCTCCATATGGAGGAATCTTTTCAATCGAAAATGGATGTACCTAATAAGACTTCTAGGAGGTTTTCCAGCCACTGTTGTTTTTATAACTTAAATCCAACTTAGGCGCTGACAAGGTTGATTTGGATTTCGCCCTGTGTCAAAAGCTGTCTCCAACTGTATAAAAATAACAAGCCTGATTCTGTTCTCAAGCCAGTGTAAAATCAGGAATAATTCAACTGGATCAGTGAAGCTACACTGCTGGTAAAACTCAAGCACAGGTGAAAAATCCGGGCCCGTATATTAACGTTTCTTTTATATTGTAAGAATATCTTGTTCTTTAAATTAAAAAAAAAGTCTATTTTTATTTTAATGGAAATCTCAGTGTTACAGCAAGATGTTTTATGAGTCAAGATATCATTAGTTGTCTGTATGACAACTAATTTTTCATCAAACTGTGATAGTTACTTTTATATTTGGAACAGAATATCAAAAGTGCTCCTTATCACATTTCTAGTAGTACCATTTTCTCATCCTTGTTTTTCATGCTAAAGGAACTTGAGTTATACACTAGAAATGGTACCTGAGCTATAAGAGTACATTTTTAAAAAAAATAATAATTGAAGGCAAGTGTGCATGAAGGGATTGCAATAATTCAATGTACCATATAGAAAAAGTAGATCTAAAATGGCAGTGACCTTAACATAGTCAAGAATGGACATACAAACAATTGTCAAAACCTATGAAATAGTCTTGTTAAAGGCTGAGCTGAACTTAGTAACATAGTAAGCTACACTGGAAAAAAAGAAGTGACTTCAGTGACTCCTTAAGTCTTTTGCTGTACTGCCATCAGGAGCTTGACATTGATTTAGAAATGCTATTAAAGCATTGACCCATCTTCAACAAAGCTGACTGTTCTCTCATTTTCCTCTGGTCTATTTTAAGCATCAGCTAACATTGTTTCTCCTGTCTTTCATCTACTTATCAGTCACATTCAGGCATCAGTCAGAATGTCCTGCATCAGCTTTCTGTTTAAGTAACACGTGTGCCCTCTTCCCATGCCATCTTGTCAAGATTTCTCCAAAGCCTTTTTAATTCGCCAACATCGGACTTTATCATGTTAATGCCAGTTCAAGATACAGGTACATCAAAAAGTTGTTAAAAAGAAGACGCAGTTACTCTGTGTATTTCTTATTTTCCATTGTCCTATGTTCCAATGCCTTTCTGGACATTGGATTTGAAAGTACAGACGGTAATTTGTCTCTTAGTGTGGAATTATGGTCTCAGGTTGGCAAGGGCATAGGGAGAACTGAGAAGCAGAACTGCAGGTCAATTCTGAAGTAATTAATTACAATCATGTAACTTAGAGTTCAGGCTAGTGATCATTCAATTATACTTGCAAGAGACAGAGCACAAATTGATTCTGTCCCAAATAGTTAGCAAGAAAGGTCATTGTGTCTCTTTTTCTGCCCTATGAAGGGAGACTGATGAGAGATTTTTCTTACAGAAATTTAGCTAAATTCAATTTGAAGATGTTTTTATATATAATAAAATGTTTAAAGGATTGATACTCACCTAAGTTAATATCCATTAATATTTGCAGCTTCAGTTTTACATAGTACAACCTATTTCTCCCACCTTTTAACTAGCTTCTTCAAGCAATCATAAAACTTACATATCTAGCATATAACATGGTATGTTGGAAGATAGCTGAGGAGTAATTAAGTATACATGACATTGCTACTTGACAAATGTGTGTTATTCCACACTACACAATATCCACACATTACTTAGAACAGTGGTGCTCGCAATTTTGGACCCATGGGCCAGATGAATGGTGTGGGGCAATTCCTTGGGCTGGATCAGGCTTCATGCCACCCCTGAGTTCTGGGGCCAGGCTCCAGGGCTCCACATCACCTCTACTCAGCCAGGATTAGGCTCTGAGGTCTCCTGCAGGGCAAGATCAGGTCCCACACCATCCTGGATGCTTAATAAAGCACATAGAGCTGTGCTCTAGGGTGCTTCTCACAGATCCATGGAAGCACCATGGACCAGATGACATAGTGCCAAGGGCCACATCTGGCCCACAAGCCAGGGTCTGAGTATCTTTCGCATAGGAAAAGAAGGGAGTTTAAAGGGAAAGTAATTATGCTTTTCTGGATGTAGTCAATACAGAGCATTGTTATTTATAGCAATCTAGACAGCTATTGCTGTCTTCCTGTTGAAGTTATATATTTTTTGTTTTCAGGATGACATGACCATACAGTAAAAGGCAGGGTGCTGGTTATCTAAAAATTGGGTTATCTGAGAGTTAAATCAGCCTCAACCCGCAGTGGCAGCCTGCCCTGCCCCACACAGATCCCTTTCCCCTCCCCCTCCCCTTTCACCTGCAGACTCCCAGCAGCTCCTCTATTGGCAGCATCACTAAGTGATGTAAACAACAGAAATACTTGATGTACAGCTGGATAGACTTGGCAAAGATTCCAGTTGCTAAAGTGAGGATTTGTATTGGGTGAAATTGGCAAGTCCGGTTAATAGAGTATTCTGGTTAGTAAAATGCTGGTTAACATAGCTTTCACTGTATTTTCATAGATTTCATAGACATTAGGACTGGAAGGGACCTCGGAAGATCATTGAGTCCAGCCCCCCACCCGAAGAGCAGGAAGTCAGCTGGGGTTATAGGATCCCAGCAAGATAAGCATCCAATTTACTCTTGAAGGTGTTCAACGAAGGCACTTGAACCACCTCCGATGGCAG
>NW_017728931.1:76500213-76506666 GCF_001723895.1 Crocodylus porosus | reverse complement strand
TCAGCATTAATGGAGGGCAGGGGATCTCCCTCACCTGGATCTCCCTGTCCCGTAGCGGGCAGGGGCGTCCCATGGGACTGATGAAAGACCGATGCAAAGTACCCATTTAATAGGTTGGCTTTTTCCTGGGCATCAGTTGTCAATTGCCCCATCTGGTTCAGCAGGGGACCAGTGTTGCCCCTGCTTTTCCTCCAGCTACCCACATATCTGAAAAAGGACTTTTTATTGTCCTTGATGCTCGAAGCTAGTTGGAGTTCAGTTGCTGCCTTGGCCTTGGCTTTCCTGGTTTGCTCCCTGCAGGATCAGACCAGTGCAGAATAATCCTCCTGGGAGGTGAATCTCGTCCTCCATCCTTTGTAGACCTTTCTTTTTAGCCTCAGGAGGTCTGCTAGGTCTCTGGATAGCCAGGGGGGCTGTTGTGCCTTCTTGCTGCCTTTCCTCCAAGATGGAATAGACTTAGCTTGTGCATTGAGGATCGCTCCCTTGAGGAGCAACCACTCTTCTTGAACTCCCATCTCCCTGGGGTCATGGTCCCTTAGGGCCTCACTGACCAGCCTCCTGAGTTTGTTAAAGTTGGCTTTTCTGAAGTCAAGTACTTCCATCTTGCTGGCTGACTTGCCAGATTTACGGCAGATGGTGAAGGTGAGCAGCTCATGGTCGCTGTTACCCAGCTTCCCATCGATCACTAGGTCACTGATTAGGTCATCCCCAGTAGCCAGTACCAGGTCAAGCATTGCTTTGCCTCTTGTTGGCCATAGACTTCTTGAGTCAGGTAGAGGTCATCCACGCACGAGAGGAAGCTTTGCGACCACTCAGATTTTTCTGAGTGTTCCTCCCACGACATGTCCGGGAAATTGAAGTCATCCATGACAACCATGATCCTGGAGCATGTGGCCTCAGCCAGTTCCCTGGCGAAGTGCTGGTCAAGCTCAGGACTTTGGGTGGGAGGTGTGTAGTAGACTCCCACCATTGTGTCCCCTGTGCCATGTTCCCTGCAGATTTTAACCCAGAGGGTCTCCAATTGTCCACTCTGGTTGCCAATATCAGCTTGCAGGGACATGTAGCTTTCCTTAACAGAGAGAGCTACACCCCCGCCCCTTTTATCTACATGATCCCTCCTGTTCAGGGTATAGCCATCTATACCTGAGGCCCAGTCATGGGTGGAGTCCCATCAGGTCTCTGTTATCCCTATGACATCATAATTATTTGAATTGAGCAGGAGGATGAGCTCCTCCTGCTTATTCCCCAAGCTCCTGGCATTTGTGTACAGGCAGGCAAGTGTCCCCTTGGGGGCTCTTGCCTTGCCCACAGATTGTGCAAAATCTGGGGCAAGGGTGGGCTCCCTTAAGTGCCTTTGCCCACTGGCTTTGCAAGGGTTGCTCAGTGGGCCAGCAGTGGCGGCAGTCCCCCTGTCCCCCAGTGGGCTTAGTTTAAAGCCCAGTGGAGCAGGTCAGCCGGTCTTGCTGAGAAGGGCCTCCTCCCCAGGAGAGAGAGGTGGAGGCCATCTCTTCCCAGCAGCTCGCTGCCTCTCTCGCCAAAGAGCGGGCTGTGGTCATGGAAGCCAAAGCCTTCCCGATACCAGTGCCCCAGTTTTTGGTTGACTACGTGGATCCTCCTCTCCCTCCTCAGCCCATAGTTTTTTGTTTTTCTCTTAGACTGAAAGAATATAGAAGTGGAGACAATAACACCTCTCCTTTCCTCCTGTTTTGCCTCATTGCAATGTTGACTTAGTGTCTCTTGCTCAACTGAAGAAGTTTAAGCCCATTAGAGGGGTTGGGGAGAATCTTGAGTGCTGCTGACATTCCAGCTAAGATTGAGATTCTGAAACTATAATTTCTCTTTAGCTGCTAACCTGATTGCTAATACCTGAGTGTTGTGTTATAGTATGGTTTCTTCCACTCAAGTGGAGTAATGTGAATAAAAAACCCAGGTGAATGCAGAAATTGTCAAAGTCTTGGTACTGAAAGCAGCTGACAGATCTCAGTGAATTAGCATAGAAAGCCCAGTTTAAGCTATAACTAAGTTCTATATTCTGATTTGTAATAGATTTGAAATAAACCTGACTTTGGAGAGGGGGAGAGCACAAGAGAGAAAGGTACGAATGAAAGAAATCCAAAAACTCTAGGTGACACCACTCAACTTGTCCATCACTCTTCTTAAATTTAGTACTCCTAGTGATTTGAAAGTGAGAATTGAAAAATCAGGGCAAGTAGTATATCTGTCCATGGCAAATGATGGAATCAAATAAAGGCAACAAAGGGTTTAAGTCAGTCATTTTATTATTAAACTGGGTGCATCTACATGTGTGCTTTATTGCAGAGTAGAGTAATTATTAGCTCTGTAGTGAAGTGTCACAGCCTACACTTGCACCAGTATAAGGGCACAGTAAACTATTTAATTCTGCCATAGGATAGTACTGTGTAGATGGTGACAAAAACACATGGGTAGACAATGACTGGGGGTGTAAATTGTACCTAGCCAGCCCAGCCAACAGAGGGCCTATTCCATCCCAGTTCAAACTGCTGCTCTCCCAGGCACACAGATAAATGCTGCACCCAAGAGCAGTTCACTCTAACACAAACTGCTCTGGAATTTATTGCATCGACTGTGGCCTAAACCTTGTCTCCTGGGTTCCATTGAAGACTGAGGTAAATTCCCAATTTTCATATTAATCAAGTTCCAGTGATGTAGTACTAAATGACAAACAGTGTTGCCCTAATAAAAGGACACTAAGTAGTGTGGAGCAAGGCTCTATGTTTTACCTGCCCAAATCTTAGCAAAAAATAGCTTGTTAGAAGTAAACTTTTTGGAGTGAAGGGGGTTTGGAGTAGCACAAGGCAATAAAAGAAAAATGATACAATATTTTAATTTATTGATGTATGTCTAACAGGAAGATGCACCACGTGTAGCGTAAGCCAGTCCACTAATTAAGCTTCTGTAGGGAGGTTTTCTGCCACAAAGCTAGACTTTCTAGGCTGTTTCTGTGATAGAGGATAGATAAGACAGATAATCAAATGATGAAATCTATTCAAGAGGCAAGGATTTTTGTAAGTGATGTCTTTTATTAGACCTACTGCATGGCTGGGACAGTCAGACCTGAAGAGGAATTCACTGCATTCTAAGGGCCTTCTTACACATTGCATTTAGCACATGCAAGTTTTAATTGGTGTTAAAAATAGCATGTACTTTGAGCAGTCACCAGTTGAGGGTTAATATCCCTTGTAGCACTGCTCTGACCTGCCCCTCGAGGGCTAGTGAGTAGGGTCAAGGCTAGGAACCAAGCTGTCTTTGTGCCTGCTCAGCTGGTCTGCTATCAGAGGCAAGGTAGGTGGCCCAGACTGTGGGTAGGTGGGGCCTTGCAGGATCCCATCAGGCCCTACTATCCCTTGCCCCCCTTAATCAAGCCTTCTGCACCCCACCAGCCTGAATCAAGTCACTGCTGTCCCTGCACCCCCTCCATCCCTGAGGATTCTCTACAGATGAGCTGCAAGGGCAAGGTGGGGGTGGGGGGGCAGAGGGGAAGCCCTGGGGGTGGAAAAGTACCTGGAATGGGAGGGGAGGGCAGATCCTTACCTTTAGGTTCTTGCCTGGCTGCCCTGACTGTCACTGTGGAGGAAGATAGAGCAGCTTGGAGCAGTGCCTCTTGGGATGCTAGAGGACCACTCCCAACTGGTTTTGCACCTGTGGAGCATTCACACAAGCTACCTTGATGGAAAAAGATTATCTCTGAGCTGCTCAGAGGGCCCTTAGCACATTTTCCCCTGCCCTAATATGTGGATGCTCTTGTTTTAAGGGCCCTTAACACATATTTCGGTTAATATGGAATAAAACCCTAAAGCTTGTCCACGTCTATCCCAACCATGCAGCAGTTAATCCAATAAAAGACATCACTCATAAAAAGCCCTGCCTCTCACACATTACCTGGACCATCACTGATACAACAGCTCTCTGACAGTACTAAAGCCATACGTTGTTTTTATATTTTGTTGTTATAGTTCAATGTTATTCTGAAATGGCTTCCTACAGTATTCCTTAGACAGATGTAATTTCACAGTCTTCGATTTCTGTCTGTTGAATAATCACTTTCTTTCATTTATAAATGAAAAACTCAGTATGATCCCTGCCTATGAAATCTAGGTAATTACTCAATGCTGGGTAAAGTATCAATTAGTGCATACTTTTCTAAGGTACAAAAAAGGAGGCAACAACCATCACTGGCAGCATAGCATGCATTTTCTAAACCTACTCCAAGTCTACAAGGGAGGACTACCATGAAAACTCACCTTACCCACTATATATGCACATGACAACAAAATAGAAGGAAATCTCCCATAGTTGCCCAAAAGAACTTATATTATTCTTTTTTTAAGAAGAAAAAGTGGAGGGGAGTATTGCGTTAGAGTTTTGAATTGTGAGTGTTTAAAGATTTTGTTTAAAGATGTACTTGGGAGGATAATTTTGAGGAACCACAGTCTTGCCTTGTCCATTTTGTCCTTGTTATATTAAACCTATGTTAGCCTTTGGTATGTTCCCCTGTCAAGGGTATAGTACACTTATCTGCTGTCCTGCTTGCCTATAATTAAAGAAGGTTCTATGGGTGTCATCTGTTATCCCAGCGAAGCACATATAGCTTAGTACTATTACTTTTGATGACATTCAAAATATGATGCTTCAATTACATTAGTGGTGTTGTAAATTATAGAAAGGAAATTATTTAAGATCTGTAAACCATGATCTCTGCCATGTGATAGTGCACTGTAAACACATCAATTATTCAGCTATTTTATATGGAATACAGTTACTGAATATAAATCATTTTTTAAACCAAAGTAGTGCTGAAGGTCAAGCTACTTGAAAATAATGTGAATCTTACCAATACAGATCAGACTACAACAAGGGTGGGCAATTATTTTGGGCGGAGGGTCACTTACCAACTTTCAGCAAACTGTCGAGGGCCATATGGGTTGCCCTTCCCCTTGACAGGTGCCCCGCCCCCCTGGTTGCCATCTTGGGGCCAGAAATCCCACCCCTAACCTCTGATCTTTGCCACTGGAAGTACTCCTTTCAGGAGGAGGGTTTGCCATCTTAGCCATCTTAGGGGGGGAGGGGAAACAAATTACATACTAAAAATCAAACACTCCTAATAATATAGTTTAATTTAATTTTTAAAAATATTTTTGTCCTGATTTGTTGGTGTTTGTGGTGTATATGCAGAAGTGATTGTATATGGGAGTCTGTGGAGATGTGTGGATGTGTGGGTATGGGAGCCATGTAGTGCAGCGTGCTAGGCAAGAAAGTGGGGAAAGGGGCAGGCAGGAGTGGAAGTGAGTGGAAGCATGGGGACTGCATCAATGTCCCAGGGCCAGTGCCAGCGAGGCCTAGAGCAGGGTGGTAGGAGTGCGGGACACAGGCTGGCAGGGGTCTGTGGAGCTGGGCTGGACTGCACCAGCAGAGAGAGGGGGGAGCTGCCCTGGCTCCATAGAGCCCCTGCTGACCAGGACCCCGCACTCCTCCCGCTCTGCTCTGGACCCCAGACACTCACAGCCCACATGGGGCTGTCCTGCCTCTCTGCCACATCACAAGTGGCAATAGAGAGCAAGCACAGGCAGCCCCACACCAGCTCCAAGTGGCTGCAGCATGGGGCACTGGCCACGGGGAAGAGGAGCGGCTGCTTTTCTCCCACGCTAAGCACCAACTTGTTTCCTGCTGCCACTGCTTGGCTGGGCTCTGTACCAGCTCTGGGCTCACCTATCAGGGCTGAGATGTGGCAGCAGCAGCTCAAGCTGCTGCTAGGCACAGAGGAAAGCAGCCCCCCCCCCCCCACTTGCTGCTGCCAGGCAGTTTTTGCCGGCGGCTGCCCACCCGGAGCCCACACCACACTAGGCTATGGTGCAGCTGCTTCACCACCACCTCTATGCTGCCCACCTCTGCCTGCCCACCGGCTCCCAGCTGCATGACCAGACCGTGGGGCTCAGCAGGAGCTGGCCTGGCCCTGAGGACTGGGGTGATCCCTAAGGTCCTCTCCTGTCTTCCCCCACCCCCATCTTACCTGAATTTCCCATGCTGGCACAGCCACAAACAGCCCCATGATCCCAGGCTAGAATTCCTTGCTAGGCAGGGGCTTCTGGCTGGGGTTGGAGGGAGCAGGTGAGCCCTGTCATCATTGACATGAACCAGGGGCAGATAAATATTAATTTTCTAAATGTTTTAGGGTCCCTATGGGCCAGATAGAATGGCCTGGCAGGCCAAATCCAGCCCATGGGCCAGATTTTGCCCACACCTGGACTATGAATTAAATATAATTTATCTTTAGTGTCAGAGAAAATTTTGAGTATATGGTGCCAACACAGAAGAGCTGGACTGACATGCGCGGTTTGATTCTGTGAGTGGAAAGTTCCAAGGCTCACCCAGCCCTTGCCCCCTGGGTGACCTGCGGACCTGTCAATCATTGTT
>NW_017728931.1:76457088-76499753 GCF_001723895.1 Crocodylus porosus | reverse complement strand
CAACGTGTTACAGTTCGTTTCATTGTTTGTGATCCTCATTTATGAGCTGTTGACCAGCCCTGGGACTAGGTCTTCGGACTGAACCTCGTGGGCCAACAGACCCCTTTGTTGTTAATTCTTTGTGTTCCTAACTGTAACTGAAGACATTACTACCTACGCCAAAAGCGTAAGTCAGAATAAATCCGTTTGTGCTTTAACCCGCTCCGGTCCATATCTCCTGACTCCACGCCGTTAATCCCACCTGTCCGTGCCAATAGCCACCACCCGGCCAACCCACCGTGACCGCGACCCTGAGCTTGGCTTGCCAGCTCTGCCGGGTTCTTCACGACATTTAGTACAAATATATCACTTTGTAATAAAAAATGTCCAAAGTCCTGCCACAAGGAGGAGGTTGATACTTGCTAATGATCAGCCAGTGCATGTTATTAAAACCATTGCTAGACCAAGAGGTATAGGTATTTTGCAAAATACGTTGCTAGATTTTACCTTTGATTTGAGATATTTTGGTTTAATTTTGAATGATTTCATATGCATGTATCAGGTTAATGGAAATTCTCCAAACTAATGCCTTGCATTTGTGAGGTAAGACATCAAAGGAGAAAGATAAAGGCTCAGAAACATTGAAGAAGTAACGAAAAAAATTCTCCATATAAGACCTTCTACTCACTTGAGCCCTGATCCTACCAATTCTTCCATGTGGACCTTCAACCCAAAAAGAGGTGCATTGATCTAATAGGTGCTGATGAAATGCCTTGCAGGACTAGGCATGAATATTTTGTCTGGCGTCTTTCTTCCTCTTAGGAAAAAAATACTGGTGACCCAAATCATTCCTGAGATTAAAAGCTAAAGCAACACCCCCCCCCTTAAAAATTGGCATTTCTCTTTGTCCCCTTGCTATTTATTATAATTAATGGGTTTTGTTTTAATTTGGAAGCAGAGTTCTGAGGTATGAAAATTTCTACTGTGAGCACCAATGATATGGAAGGGGATGACTGAGCAGATCAAGAGTGACTACAGGTCTCTGGGTGCAAGGATGAAGGGGATGGGGGCACAGGTCATGTTCTCCTCAATCCTTCCAGTCAAGGAGAAGGGCTCTGGCAGGAGCAGATGCATCCTGCAGATCAGTTCATGGCGGTGCAGGTGGTGTTGCTAGCAGGGATTCAGCTTCTTTGACCATGGGATATTGTTCCAAGAAGAAAGATTGCTAGGAAGAGATGGGATCCATCTGATGAAGAGAGAGATGAACATTTTTGCAGATAACCTTGCTAGCCTAGTGAGGAGGGCTTTAAACTAAGTTCACCAGGAGATGGAGAACAAAGCCCTGAGACGAATGGAAAACCAGAAGTCAGGAAGGCCAGAGCACAACTGAAGTTGCAGTTAGCAAGGGACATGAAAGGTAACAAGAAGGTTTTATAGAAGTATGTTACCAGCAAGAAGAAGGTCTGGGAAAGTGTGGGTCCCTTTCTGAATGGGAGAGGCAACCTAGTGACAGATGATGAGGAAAAGGCTGAAGTACTCAGTGCCTTTTTTAACTCTGTCTTCACAGGCAAGGTCAGCTCCCAGGCTACTGTACTGGGCAGCACAGTTTGGGGAGATAGTAAGCAGACCTCAGTGGTGAAAGAATAGGTTAGGGACTATTTAGAAAGGTTGGACATGTACAAGTCAAGGTATATTATTTCCACTACTTTCTCCTCATCCACAGAGCCAGTCATCTCCTCATAGAAGGCAATCAGGTTGGTCAGGCATGACTTGCTCTTGGTGAATCCATACTGACTGTTCCTAGTAAACTTCTTCTCCTCCAAGTGCTTAAAAATGGATTCTATGAGGCCCTGATCCATGATTTTTTCTGGGGACTGAAGTGAGGCAGACTGGTCTGCAGTTCCCTGGATCCCTGGATCCTCCTTCTTCCCTTTCTTCAAGATGGGCACTATATCCATACAAGTCATTGGGACTCGATGCAGTGCATCTGCAGGTGCTGAGAGAGTTGTAAAGTGTGATTGCAGAGCTGCTGGCCATTATCTTTGAAAATGTGTGGCAATTGAGGAAGGTCCCAGACGATTGGAAAGGGGCAGATATAGTGCCCTTCTTTAAGGATTGTTGGGCTTACCAGGTAATAATCAATGGGTCAATGTCTAACTGGCAGCCAGTATCAAGTGGAGTGCCCCAGGGGTCAGTCCTGGGGCTGATTTTGTTCTATATCTTCATTAATGATCTGGAAGACAGGATGGAGTGCACCCTCAGCAAGTTTTCAGATTACACCAAGCTGGGGGATGTACTAGATACACTGGAGGGTAGAACTAGGATTCAGAGTGACCTAGATAAATTGAAAGATTGGGCCAAAAGAAAACTCCTGAGGTTCAACAAGGACAAGTGCAAAGTCCCGCACTTAGGACGGAACAATCCCATGCACAGTACAGGCTGGTGGCTGACTGTCTGGGCAGCAGCTCTGCAGAAAGGACCTGCGGGTTACAGTGGACAACAAGTTGGATATGAGTCAGCAATGTGCCCTTGTTGCCAAAAAGGCTAAAATAGCATACTGGACTGCCTTAGTAGGAGCATTGCCAGTAGATCAAAGAAGTAATTATTCTACTGTATTCTACATTAGTGAAGCCACATCTGGAGTACTGTGTTTAATTTTGGGCCCCCCAATATAGATAAGATGTGGACAAGTTGGAGTCCAGCAGAGAACAACGAAAATGGTTTGGGGTCTGGGGAACATGACTCCTGAGGAGAGCCAGAGGAACTGGGTTTATTTATTCTGCAGAAGAGAAGCCTGGGGCAGAATTTGATAGCAGCCTTTACCTGAAGGGTGCATGTACATGAGATGCTACATTGCCGTAGCTTGTTAATATGACAACATAGCCTATAAAAATTACTGTGCGGTGACAGGATTGTGCAGTACCAAAGGGTGGTTCCAAAGAGGATGGACCTAAACTGTTCCCAGTAATGATAGGACAAGGAGCAATGGTGTCCAGTTGCAGCAAGGAGGGTTGGATATTAGAAAAAATGTTCTCACTAGAAGGGTGGTGAAGCACTGGAACAGGTTACCTAGAGAGGTGGTGGAATCTCCATCCTTGGAGGTTTTAAGGTCCATCTGACAAAGCCCTGGCTGGAATGATCTAATTGGGGATGGTCCTGCTTTGAGCAGACTAAATGAGCTCCTGAGGTCCCTTCCAACCTTAATTTTCTATGATTCTGTTATTCTAACCAGGGAATTTACTCCATTCCCTTGCCTTTGTGACCCATGTTTCAGTTTGAGGAATGAAGCTAATATTATATTCTGCTTTGGGATTTTATTAAAAGATAATAAGCAAGAAAAAAAATACACTGGGGCAAGATTTAATTAGCTTAGTAACATGCTTAGTAATAATAGTGTAATAATCCAGCGGTTAAATTGAGGTTACAATTAAGAATGAATTAATAGATTAATAGGCTTGTGACCCATAGGTTTAAATGGTTAAATATTCATGTTAATATAAGTGATTATATTGAATTATTAAGCTGACACCAAGGAATTCTTTTGTGCTAATGTGTGTGAGAATATGAGGTAGTTTCAGGTTCCCCTCCTCCCCCAAAATGCAGAGCCTGTGTTTTAGGAACAGCCAAGGTTCTAGCCAGTGTATTGACCTAACTGATAAAAGGGATGGTGTTTCTCAGCCATTAGTGCTCCCTGTGTAAGCATCTATTCTGGCCCTTGACCCCCACCAAAAGAAACTGCCCATTCTCGACAGTGATAGATTCTTTTCCATGGTGGCAGCTAGACTGTTCTCAGTGATGGCAGTTGACAGAACAGGGAGCAGTCATAGAATCAAAGGATCAGAAGGGACCTGTAAAATCATCAAGTCCAATCCCCTGCCAAGGGCAGAAGGTTATTGGGCTCAAATGAGCTCAGTGAGATGCTTGTCCAGCCTCCTCTTGAACACCTCCAAGGATGGCGACTGCAGCACCTCTGCAGAGAGTGTGTTCCAGATTCTAGTTACCCTTATAGAAAAAAAAGGTTTCCCTTGTGTCCAGCCTAAATGTTTCCTCAAGCTTGTGCCCATTGGGCCTTCCAAGGGATGCCCTCCTGAAGAGTTGCTCCCCTAGATCTGGTGTTCACCCCTGACATATTTGTAGGTAGCAATCAAGTCACCTTCCAGTCCTCTCTTACTCAGACTGAATAGACCCAGTTCCTGTACGTAGTGCTGTACGTGCTCCATGTTCGAAGCCCCGTGGCTGGAGCATGACAGAGATGCCATAGAGCAGGGGCAGGCAATTATTTCAGCTAGAGGGCTGCTTGGCGAGTTTTGGTGAGCTGTCAAGGGCTGCAAGGGTTCCCCCGGTCACCCCCGCCCCCCTGGTCAACATCTTGGGATTGGAAGTCTCACTTCCAGCTCCTGACCTTTGCCACTGGAAGTCCCTCCCTTTGCCCTGGAAATACTCCTTTTTGGAAGCAAGGGTGCTAACATCTTGAAACCAAAAAAAAAAAAAAAAGTCCAAATCATACACTAAAATATAAAACATCTTCTATAACTTATTTTAATTTTATTTAAAAATATTTTTGTCCTGATTTATGCATGCTTGCATAGTGTATTTAGAGGCAATTGCATAATAGTTCAACATGCAATTCTATTCTTTTATATTGTGTGTGGGCGGTAAAGGGTGTATGCAGGAGGGTGTGGTTGGGGAATGGGTATATGTTTGGTGTGGTGTGTATGGTGGGTAGGCATGGACAGGTATGGGGGATGTGGTTGGGGTGAGGGCTTTGGGAGATGGTGGGGTTTTTGGTGGGTGGGGCGTGAAAGAGAGAGAGAGACAAAGACAGGTCCGGGCCACTGGCTGCATCATGTGCAGTTTTTGCAGACCACTTGTGAGCCTCACACAGTGCAGCCAAGCAGATCCTGCACCCAGGCTCTGCACTTCTGGTCCCCCACCCTGGGCCCCCACCAGCCCCAGGGCACCAGCACAGGTACTCCCATACTCCCCTGTACTCCCCTGCCACTTCCTTACTTTCTGTCCTGCCTGCATGCCCAACACTGTTGCCACTGCTTCCCAGCTACTGCCAACACTCCCCTGGCCCATCATAGCTTCTTGCCAATCCTGACTCGTTCACTGCTCCCCCCACCCACTACTGCTTTCTGCCGTCCCCCTGCCCGCTGACCTACTGCCACTTCCCACCCACCTGCCACTCCCCCTGACCTCCTCTGCTTCCTGCCTGCCTGTCATTCTGGCTCCAGCCCACCCAGCCAGTGCCATGTGGTTCTTGGCTGCATGGCTGGGACCGCACAGTGACATGGAACTAGCCCAGCTCAGCATGGGCCCCGCAGCGTGGGAGGATCATGGCAGTTTCTGATCCACATGGCATGGCATAGATCTGGCCCAGCCCAGGTCCTGCAGCATGGGCTGACCAAAATGGTCTCCCCCCATTTCCCCCCTCTGTCCAATCTTATCTGACTTTCCACTTGGACAGAGGCAGGGCAGGGAATGGCCAAAGGCGCACCAGGCCAGTAGCCACAGAGGCTTCCAGTAGGAAACTGGGGGTGGGGTGAGGTGGGGTGGGGCCAGGCAGGTATTGCTGCTCAGCTGCTGGGTCCTGCTGCTAACTGCCCCTGGGTCCTGCCACTGGCATACTGTCATCTTTGATAGGCCGCCACACACATATAATAATTCATTTTCTAAATATTTTAGGAGCCCTGAGGGGCAGATAGAATGGCCTGGAAGGCCAGATCCATCCTGCAGGCTGTATTTTGCCTACCCCTGCCATAGAAAGCTGATCTGTAGCTACTTCCCATGTCCAGGGAACTTTAAAAGAAAATGGACAGGCCCACTGGCAGGTTTGTGAGCCCATTAACAACCCTTTAAAGTTCCATGGTTGCAAGCAGCCCCATCAGCCTTTCTTCCCCATGGCAAAGGTTAGGGGGCTACTTGAGAGTCCCCCATACTGAATGGGGTGATCAGGGGTCTGCACACCCAATCTACCCCTGCTGTTGCCACTTGCACTGGAGGCAACAGTGAATGGGATGCCTGCAAGTGCCAGCAGGAGCTCATGGCACAGGGGGATGGATACAGACCTTTAAAGTTCCAGGTGCATCAGCTGTCTGGCCCAGAGAGCTGCTCCCTAGTGCTGGGCCACCCACACAACCCTTTTGAGTTTGACCTTTAAATCTCTGCACCTGGAACTTTAAAGGCCACACAGGCAACCTGGGGGGCCCTTTAAAAGTGTCAGCTCTCAGGCTGCCCAAGAGCATGGAACACAAGTTTTCCCGACGGCAGCCCCTGCCCCAGATGGCAGTGAAGACAGGGCAAATCCCTGACAACTCAGGCTCAGTGAGTTGTCAGGGAGGCAGCTGCTGTCCCTCACTCCTTCCCCTGTGGAGAAAGGGAGGGAGAACAGAGATCCTGGAGACCCCAAGCAGACCTTAATTTTGTCCTGGCACTACAAAGAACTTGCTGCTTGAATCAGCGACTTTTGTTATAGATCCTCTCTTTTTGTGGAGAATTATCCGTTCTTTTCCCTTTAGTGTCTGACGTCTTACCATTTATTGTCATAAATTTGCATATATCCAGCAACAAAGGCAACATCTGGATGGGACCTAAGTGATGCCCACATCATAGTTTATATAGGCCAAGCTGTATACCCAGTAGAAAGGCACAGCATATTCAAATTCCTGTAATACATCAATATGTAGGAAGCAGGAAAAAGGCACCAGCAACAATCTTCTACATGATTTGATCTTGACTCTCATCTTGCATCAGACAAAATGTTCAAAAGTTAACTTTTTACAGACAGAAATGCCAAATTAAGTTTTGGGTATTGATTAGTTGAACCAAAAACCTCTTTAATGTTTTGTTTTTCCTTTGCCTGACTTTTATCTAAAATAATTACCCATCATTAACCTGTTTGTCCTGCAAGGCAGGATGCATCTCTTCTATGAATGTCTTAAAAGATGTAGAGCATTCAGGGCACTACAATAAAAAATATTAATAATTATTAATAAATGATGGCACATGTTTCAGAAATCAATAGCATTAAATTAAGATATACGCATCTTAACTACGTTTTCTCCATTTACTAGTTTTAAACCTTTCAAAATGCTTGCAGCCTGATAAAAAAAAAGATACACTGACATCCTCAGGTAAAAATAAGGGAGTCTAAAGATTTTATAACAGAATGCATTAAATATTGAGTTCTCACCCATTCCTCATGCTTATCTTTTTCTATCTTAATAGCCTGCTTCTCAGACACTTACTATCACACACACACACACACACACACACACACACACACACACACACACACATCTACGTGGAAAGCAAGCATGAAGTTTGCAATGGCAAACACTCAAAAGTTAGGATGTGTTGAAATAAGATTTCTGATTTAATTACATGACCACATAATATTTTTCCATGGGACCTCTACCCCACTAGGATGGTGCTTATTGTGTTTAATATCTTATTTTCTTTTCATTGTTTGATATATGGCCTGACGTCTTATTTCCTGCACACTAATCAAATCCACTCTGAAGTCAGAGGTATTATTTTCATTTTCAGTGCTGATTTCCCCATGAGACTCGTAATATCCCAGTGTGGTTCCCAAACACATACACATACCCCTGGAGGTACACAAGACATCACTGGTGGGTACACAGGAGAAATTGTGTAATGGCAGATTTAATTTTCATTATAATAACAAGTGGCATTTAAGGGGTTAAAATGTGCTGGCAGGAGTATGTGGGCAGCTGGCAATTCTGAAAGGGAGTACAGGATAAGAAAAAGTTTGGAAATCTCAGTAGTATCTGAATACCTGAGAAACAGTAGTCAATTTGTTTTCCTTTAAATCCATTAATCCTTTTTTACAGATGAGAAACTGAAGCACACAAATTTAGGTCAAATATACCATAATATTGAGTGCCTAATCTGAAACACTTAAATCCTGATCTTTTCATAGTACTTAGCATTATACAGTATTTTTTTTATGTCTGAGCTGTTCTTTAAATGACTTTGTTGGCAGCTGAAAATCAGACCCTGGGTTTGCAATATGGGCACACAGTAAAGGAGGGGAATCCAATTGGTGACTACATGTGGAAAACTGGGTTTAAGTGACATATAGGTACTATTATTCAGGACGTCTATTGCAGAAGCAGGAAATCGAATCTAGGGCAGCATTTAACTGACCTATCCATGAGATTAGAGTTGACCAAACAGTAGGGTTTCCAGTGCGCAGATTTCCCCCGCCTAAATTTTGCACCTTTATGTGGGGGAATAAAGTCCTATGAACCCTGAATTTTCTATGGTGTACAAAGACTGCAAGGGTTGCTGGTGAGAGTGCCTTTGGATTTTCTGCTTTGTGATATCTTTACTACCTAAGGAGCTTTGTTCATTCCTCATGCACTTCTTTTCTTGCTTCTCTGTCCTTTTGTCTCTCCTCCAAATCTTCTTCCTCTTCTTGGTCCTTTCTGTCCTGCTACTTTCTTTAGCATATTTTCCTGCTCCTTTTCATCCCATGTGATCTCCACATATGCAGTCCCTTCAATCCCTATTGTCTTGGTCAGGAGCCTATATATTGGAGGAGATCTGCGAGCATATGTTCCCCATAATGTATCTTTTATCTCTTTTTCTGGGTCAGTCGGTTGCTGAGTGTAGGTATTGGGGTTGCAACCTTCAAAAACACCATATCCAAAGAGATCTAAGGGGAAAAAAAAGTCCCCCCCCTTACAATTCTTTCTATGAAAATCTTTGCAGAAATATGCAGAGGGACAGGCTTGTATAAGAACATCCTGCTCTATCATCACCATGAAGTATCATGGTGAGTAACATGGGGATCTTATTATAAACCATAGGAGTCAGACAACAACAACAACCGTAAAGGTTAGATAATTCCATAGCTGCAAGTGAAAGGGGGACAGTTGGAGGGGATTCTGCAGCGTGATTGCAGAACAGGAAAGCAGATGTTGCTTAACTCGATACAAAAAGTTGTGGTTATGTATGATGCAATGTTCCTGAGAGTGACAAAGGCTGAGAGAAGACAGATGATCCAGGTGGCTTTGTTGCTTTTGCTTCTGTGTGGTCAGGCTGTTTTATAGTGAAGGTGCCAGAGGAGCTAATCATATAGCAATTAGGAGGGGGAAGGAATCATTTCTCAGTGGAAGAAAATGCAGGGAAAGGATCAATGTGCATCTCCAAGAACACTTTGTCAAGATTATTCCAAGGGTAAAGTAATCTTTGGATGCAGATGAACAAAATATGCCACGGAGAAGAAAGGCACCTTCCCTTGCCCCTGCTTAATACCTAAGCTCAGAATACTACCGCTACCCCTTTCCCTGCCTCCATCCAAACACATACTGAGATTGATTTATTTCCGACAGGGGAACTTGGAAATCTGACACCAAAGCAATTTTTATTATGCTGCTCACATCACTTAGATATAGTGAAAAATTACCCTTCAAGACTGGAACTTCAGTTTAACTTTACTTTTAAAGACCAGAACCAAATCTTAAGGAGGAATTTGTTTGCTTTTACAGGCTATTTCCTGTACAGTTTTTTTTGTTGTGCTCTGCATCAGTATATTTTTGTGGGATTTTTTCCTAAGGAATTATATTTCTGATATGTTTGCCCAAAACTATATTTGGATACTAAAAGTCTTCAGGGAATCACCAATGTTGCCAGGACAGACTCTGTCAATGTTGTTGTCTAACTCTTATTAGCACTCTTCCAGTCTAGTGATACCAGTCACATCAGGCTTCCTCAGTTTGGGTGGTCTGTGCACACAGTGTCCGGATATTGTTGATGCTTTGCCCCTAACAGGATCACTGTTATAAGAAAGAGACTGCAGGCTTTAGGTATTAGTGATAAAAAGTTTGGCCAGGTTTATTGTCCACAAACAAGCCTAATATACATGATGATCCAGTCCCGGGTGCTAGCTGAGTTATTTGCACACAAACATGAATATAACCCCTAAGAATAGTATAAAGTATTAAGGGTTCCCATCCCATTTTATACATTGATCAAATAACTTTGTGTTTACAGCGTACACATCCTAGTTCTCACCAATTACTAAATACCTTTAGATGACATCATTCACATCCTACTTCTCACCAATTAGTACATCCTTCCTACCAGACAAGGAAACCTGTTTGCCAGACCACTCTGATCTTTGTTTTGGTGTTTTGTACAGGTCTTATTAATTCTTTCTCTACCTGCTGGCCTTGGAGGCACCTCTAAAACTAACAAGCTCCTTTTCCAGCACTTCTGTGCAAGGCATATATTACTATGTTCGTATTCACTGGGGCTTACTTCATTTCATGCTCTTAGCAGGGCCTCCACGTGATTTGTGTCTGCACTGATCAATGGTTGTATTAATCCATATTCAGTGAGGCCTACAGATACCATGTCAGGCAGTAAATAAATCTGATATTCTGTTATTTCCTATGAAGGAACTACTATGAAATCAACTAGCTGCCTTAAAAGTTGTCTGAGCATGTGAAAGGCCATGGTTCATAAAACACAAAAGGAAATTACCTTAAGTATCATAAAGATACTAAAAAAAAAAAAAAGGTTCAGTAGTGCATATGCCTAAGCTTCATTTCCCCTTCACTAAATTAATCTCAGCTGCTCTGGGTCTGGTTCTAGTGATTTTGCTAAGCTGCACAGAGCTCCAGGCTTGCTGAGAGGTCCTCATCACCCTAAAATACCTCTCACCCCTTCCTCATCTTGTTCTGCTAAGGTCATGTTCTCTGGATTAAACACATTATAGCTAGGAAGAAGGTGAGGGTACTTTGTAGTGTGTGTGTGTGTGTGTGTGTGTGTGTGTGTATGTGTGCACGCGTGCTGTGTCCATCTTCTCCTTTCACCCTATAGTAAATTTTCTATAACTGTAAGAAAATATAGCCCAGAGAAAAGTACTAACCATTTGGACCAGTGCTCAAAAACCAGTTGCCAGTGGCTCTCTGTCCAGTTGGAAGGAGGGAATGAGTGAGGCCCCACAGGGATTTGTACTGGGTCCACTATTTTTTAATATCTTCATTAATGACTCAAAGACTAGGATTGAGTGCATAGTTAGAAAATGCTCAGATGACACCAAAGCTGGGTGAAGTTGCAGAAATTCTGAAGGATGGGATTAGTATTCAGAATGACCTCGATAAACTGGAAAAATGTTCAGAAATTAATTCAATGAAATTCAGTGAGGATAAATCGAAGTCCTGCAGGTAGGATGGACGAATTACGCAGGTAAGTTCAAAGTAGGAAACAACTGACTAGGCTGCAGGCTAAAAGATCTGTCCCATTGATTTCAATGGGAGTAGTCTGAAGTTCAGAATCTCTATCCAAATCTTCAAAACTGAGTTAGTCTAACTGTGTTGACTTATGATCAATAAGATAAATAATACATGGTAGTGTCCTTGTTTCCTGATTGAATTAACATACAAGCCTTGTTGTCAAAAACCAATGAGAGCTGGATTGTGTAAATAAAGGAGGATTTGCTGAATGACTTTGAAAATGCCAGTCTCTGAATATTCATGCCAATTTTTTTTTTACTTGCTCAGTATTTACAGGAAAAGAACACAAAGAGGATGTAAATAAGAGCAGGCAGAAATCATTTTAACATCTGACCTGATATTTTCAAGAGCCTTTTACCTTTATTTCTCCATCTCTAGTTACAATACAGATAGGTTATAATCCTAAGCAGAACCTTGTCTTTTTTCTTTTTCTTTTTTTTTTTTATTTTTTTGGGGGGGGGCTTTAGTGACATTTTCATGGTTAAGATAAAGAGATGGGTCCATGAACAATTACCACACACTATATTAAGATCTGGTTTCTATACCAGGTCAGCTACTCTATTGTAACTGCTTATGTGCACACTCTTGCCCTAGGATAACTACAAGACCAATCATCCCTCAATGAAAGTGGAAAATTACCTCATATTTACCATGGGATACTAACATACATGTAGATGATTCTTATAGGGTTGCTAAAGTGCTTTACTTTCATACCACAACTTATGTTCCTGTAACTTGTTTTTAAAGGCATAACCTAAGAATTCTTCATGAAAGGGATAACACCCCTCCAAATAATGGGGAAAATAAGTATTTATTTATTTTCCATTGAAAAATTTAGATTGCAAGAGTGCCCAAAAATCTTCTCACCAAGTTCATCCTCCTTTTTAACAAAATTATTTTGGAATTCAGCAAACCTAAATGAATTTCAATTACTAAACACAAAGATATAAACATCTGTATTTCTAAGGGCCATAATAAATCTTATCTCTTGGGAAAAAAACCCAAAACAAGCCATCTTGGCTGGGTTGATAATTGGATCAATTTTTCACTTATGGCTTGTCAATTCCTTGACACTTTAATGCATGCACAACAGAGCTCAAAAGTCTTTTAATTAGCACACTGGGACTAAAATCTAACCCTACAGTTCTAATTGCAGTGCTAAACCACATCTGAATATCTGTTTACCAAAAAGAAGTTAATTAAAAGCAGGGATCCATACTCTATGCACAGCATTAAACTATAATAGGATAGAATGCAGAGTCTGCAGAAAAACAGAGAACTGAAACGAAGGTGACAATTAAGGCTCTTTATAAGGCTAGCAACTTCCTACTTTCCCATCACTGTTGTTTTTAGAGGTGTTATAATTAGAGTGCAGTCATCAGAAAGTGTCAGGTTTTCTTCTTCAAAGCAAAATTTAGTTGGACATTAAGTAATGAGTCTCTAAACAATAAACCAAAGAAGAAAAGATGTTCAGAAAGCTGCTGCAGGCTAAGTTTCTAAGTATTTTTTAGGATGCTCAGCTCCACTGTGATATGGCACAAAGTATATTTTACTACACCCCTATTGGTCATACCTGAAGACTGATTATGTACTGAAGTACAGAATAAGGCATGGGTGAAGAGGGTAGTGGGGAAGCATTAGGAATGGGAAAGGAACAGGACTGAACATGGCACTCTGCCAAATCATGGGCTGCAACAGGTTCTGAAATTTAGAAAGGGCTTCAAGATACACGAGAGACTACAGGAGACCGGGACTGAAAGACCAGAGAAGTAGTATAGGGACATTTCCTTCTCCACCTGAATGTTGATCCCAGTGCATCTGGAAGTGTGCAATTTGTTCCGAAATTCAAGTAAAATAAGGTTAGGCAGGTGCCCATACTGTTCAGTGGCTAAAAATATTTTAAGTTCAGCCTTTGCTAAACGTTGTTAGCAGAGATACCCTAGAAAAAGGAAGGAAGACTTGTTCCATTCAAATGTGACTTACTACTTTTTGTCTGAAAGGTGCATCAATTTTGGGGCAATACAGTACCTAATTATGCTAGTAAATCATATAAGAAAATTCAGGGCACTGATTCCGAGCCATTGCAGTATAATTAAAAACTTGCTACAGTCCATTTAATATGAAGGATTAGCTATACTTTTATAAATAAAATAGCAGTGTAAGTTAACATTATCAGTATGGCTGCAACAAAGAAAATGAAACTTTTCTACTGTAAATGCAGTTTTATAAAGTTGTGATTTGGAGCCAGCTTTCTCTCAAATTTTACAAAGTACAAGTTGCTTGTGAAGACCTATTTATATTCCAAATGAAGCTCTAAATTATAGCCAATTCTATGTTTCTTCATACCCCCACAACAATATTTTAAAGTGAGAAAACCCTTTCTAACTTTCTTTAATAACTAAGAAATAGCTGGAAAATTCTCTCATATGTACATACTATGTGTTAAAAGTATATAGTATCTCAGCTCTCAATGTGAGAGGAAAAAATAGAAGCCCATGAAAAGAGGGTGCATAACTGTTCTTGCTACCAACACAGAGAGCTCATATTTGATGCTTAACTTATTTTTATTTAAATATACATCACCCTAGCGCAAAAGCAGCATGAGCCCAGTACTGATTTCAGCTTGCATATCTCTGCAATCCAGAACTCCACCTTTCAAAATGACTGTCAGTTTCTGAAGCTCCATTAAAGTAAGCTGCTGCACACAGGGTGCATCTACACTGCCAATTTAAGGCATTTTATCCATATTTAAGGCACATTAAGGGTACAGGTCTACACCCTTACTGTGCCTTAAAAATGGTGATTTTTAAGCTATATGTACCTGAATTTTATACCTGCAAAAGCAGGTATAAAATTTTAGGCCTGAAAAATTGAAGTGCCTTAATGCACATGTAGACACACTAAGGCACATTAATGTGCCTTAGCATGTACACGTGTAGACATGCACCTGTCGCCTTAACGTGCATTGGGCAACTAAACATTAAGTTTAGGCATGCATAAAAGCATGTGTAGACATGCCCACAGGGGTTCAATCTAATCCAAGGGTGATATGCAAGGAAGGGTTATAAATTACATTTTGATACAGGCCCAACTTTAAGTATTTGAAAGAACTGAACTCTTAACTCCTAATTCCACTGACTCCTGATCTATACCACTGTTATAAAGTCAGGCTTAAAATCTACGGCCATCTGGAATTATCTAGAAGTATCCTAAACTGGGAGCCATAAGGTATAGCTCAAAGACTTGATTTTTGAACATAAGCAAGCTCCATTTTGTGTAGAGCACTTTTTGACCCTTCATCCCTCACCTCAACCTAGTCTTAAGATGAACACAGGCCAAGTCTTTCTCATATAATTAGTACACAGCATGGAAAATTCCCTGAAGTCCCCAAAGGCAATCCTGAACTGATCACTTAGGACAGCTTTTTGTGTGCATGCATTACCAGTGTAGTACAGAACAGATGTACAGACAGTGGGGGGCACTTTGGCCTCAAATCTTAAAGTAGCATGCAAGATGTGCTATGTAAAATGATTGTTACTGGCACTGAAAATACCATGATGAGCGTGTACACTGCTCAGGTTCCTGATAGAAGTGATCAATTCCTGGTGAAGCACCTGTCATCATTGGGATCAATGGATTTTGAGGCCTATTTGATTCAGTCATGTTCTGTTAATTGTAAATGTGTATCTTAGGGGAGCTAGATAAGGATACAGCAAATTTGCATGTTTGAGTATAATAGTATCATGCTTGCTGAATGTTGTATTATGGGGAAAGTGATGATTAACTTGGTTCTTGCAGGACCAGCATCATATTTTTTAAGTCATTGCTTTGTGAAGTGCCATTAGTTTACTTCCTGATCTACACAGCAGATATATAAACCAAACTCAGATTCATTCAAGCTCTCACTTCCCCATATGCCAACTAAAACAATCTTTTTCCAATTCCTTGCTGAATTTTCCATGGAAAAATCTATGTGCGAGGTGTACAGATTTACAGGTTGTTTGGAAACAATATTTCATAATTATTATGTCAGCTCAAAGTGATGTTTCATGCCTAGATTTCAATTGCTACTTTATAAATGGCATATGGTGTGGTCTAATAGAGCAACATGTTGAAAGCTAAAACAGTTGGAGTTTAAATGACAAAATGTTAAGATGCAAAACTAAAAAACAGGCCCCTTGCTATTTAGGAATCAAAGCTAAGAAATCCTTGTGTGAACTAAGACACATATTACTCCGTTGTGTTTGGGCACCATAAAACACATACAAGTAGGTGTAGTACCTATCCCAAATAATGTATAGTCTAATTGGAGAAAAGGCACAGCGTACAAGTGTGAGAAGAGGAGGGAAGTGCCACCAAATTAAGCAGGAGAGCAGTAAGAATTGGCTAGCTGGGATAGAAATAAGTTGTTGTTCCATTACACCAAGGAAATTTTTGCATGACAGTCAAGCATGCAAGAAAAAGAGCGCTCCTGAAACTCTTCAGTCCCACCCCAAACATGACCTAAAATAGATAATTTGATTTATACAAATGGCTCTATGTGTGGCCTCCAGAAACTCTAAAATGCAACTGTTATCATGCCTGGCGTGACCACGAGATGAGGGCTGCCTGGGGGTAGAAAGGATTAAAAGGTAGAAGGGTTTTTCACCTTCTCCTGATACAAACAGTCGTATGTATTCCACTAGAATACTTCTAGTGACCTCAAGTATAGTCAGCCCATTACCGAACCATAACCCAGTTATAGAAGTAATATTTGCCTCCACTTTTCAATTTAGGATAGCAATTTACTTAAAGTTGAGAGCATGCTTAAATACTACCACAAATTAATATCAACAGCCTGATGGAGAATTGATTCAAGACTCCAATGGAAAAACTCCCTTTGATTTCAACAGGTATCGAGTCAGGACTTGAAGGCAAAATGTTAAAAGAAGCTAAGTATTCAAAAGAGACCTGGATGCTGAGAAGTCTCAGTGCCTTTGGGTTATAGTAAAACTTAAGCTTCTAAATTAATCCCAATGCTGTTCATAACTTTACCTTGGTACCTAAAATCCCATATTCTCTGAAAGCCCCAGTGCCTTTTGCACCACAATGTAGTACAGTCACTTAATTTTTATTAAATGCCAGCAGGTCATCTTTAATGCAAATCTTTCCTTCCATTTCAATTGCCCACACAAAATGTTGAGTTAATTGCAAATAAGAAATATGCAAAACAATGCACAGACCAGTATAGGCAGAATACTTAATGGAATGAAGTGGGATAAATCACATATTCCTATTTATCTAATGTCTTATAAATGGATCTAAGTCTCATGCCAAGGCACTGTAATGTTTTTGAAATGATAGAGATAGACATGACACACACATTAAGCAGGAAGTTACTTTGCTCTACTGTAGGTTGTTAACACTTAACAAAACTTTTTATCACTTCGGGGGGGGGAAAAAAGCATTGCTGAACACTGTATGAAGTATAACAATAAAGAAAAGTTCAGTATCAAACAAAAGCAATTAACAAGGGCTTTTGGTCTTACATTGAATTATACATATAATTAGAAATATCCCAATAAAATGTACAGGGAGAGATCATTATCCCTTGATACTATAAAATGAATACCAAAGTAATCAAAGAGAGTGTGCCCCTGGCAATAGCTGTAGGTTTTTAAAAGTATAATATTTCTGCAATTAGGACAAAAACCTAATGATAAAAGTTCTAAAGTAAAAAGGCCTCACAGGAATACAAACAACACTTCACAATTAAAAGTCCAGTTCTGCTATGAAATACATGGGACATAGTTCAGGAAAACAACATAAAAAGCTACCACACCTATCTGCAGTATCAATCACTGTGGTATCTAGGAACCACAGGAATCTTCTGAATTTTTCACCATTTTCATATCAACACCATAACTTTTCTGCATTAGACCTTATTATTTAAATGATTAATTTCCAGTTGATACAAGATTCCAATAAACAGCCATCCTCCATTGTATTTGGCCACCATAAAACACATACCAGTAGTAGCAGTACCTATCCCAAATAATTTATAATCTAATTGGAGAAAAGGCACAGTGTGCAAGTGTGAGAAGAGGAGGGAGATGCCACCAAATTGAGGATAATGAGAGCAATAAAAATTAACTAGCTGTAATAGAAACTCATTGGTTCCATACAATGTTTTAAATATTATTTTTTAATTAGTGTTAATGAATAAACTAGTAAAATCACTATGCCCAATTGGTAGCATAATCTATCCATTGTTGTTTGGCTGATTTGTTGGGATCATTAAAGTAGGAATGGGACTTGAAGAAGGATGTTAATAGATTTATGGTTAATTAATTCAAGGAGGATATTATGGACTACAAAGTTCTGCATAGGTAAAAGCACAGATTTTTTTTTGAGAAGCAGATGTTCAAGGTTTGCATTGTTGGCATTTCTCAAGAGTTAACTGCCAGTTATGTAGACTGAATCTGTCACATAGCCCACAGTGTGATTTCATAGATTGCATAGACATTGGGACTGGAAGGGACCTCATAAGATCATTGGGTCCAGCCCCCTGCCCAAGGAGCAAAGGGTCAAATGATCCCAGATGAAGGACTGCTCATGGGGATTGCAATTAAATAATTAATCCAGAGGGTCTTTAATCCTCTATGACACACAGGTAGTCAGTTTCAAGGTATTAAAGTAAGTTAATTTCCCTGAGCATTGATCTACTGCCCGACCCCACTCAGAGTTAGAAAGAGTAGTTACACACTACAACACAGGTAGATTGAGCAATATACACTGTATTACACAACAAAACCTGCGCAACAACTACCCAATGAAATATTCCCGTAACACCTGAGCCACAACACAATAAAACAATGCACATCCCAAACCCAGTGTCCCTGGTCACACAACTGGTCGACTACATGTTACAATGAGCTTCAGTCACTACATGCTTAACTGCTTTGCAACTTCACAGACAACCTAGAAACCAGAGGTGGCAGCAAGAGCACCCTGGGCCTAGTCAGCAGGGAAAACCCCCTGACACTCCCTGAGGATTTCTATGTTTTCCTTGTTTAGGTACTAAGCACCTCAAATAGAAAATGGGCGAAACTTTACCCAACTGCAGCTTCCACAGCCGAAGCCCAAAGGAAAGAGTAAAGACAGGTAAGCCTCAGAGAGCCAAATCCCAATGACCAGGTCACAGCAAGGAACCTGCACTGGATGAACTCCCACACCGCGAGAGCCCGGACTGTCCAGCCAGAGTGAGAGCAAGGGCATGCCTGAGCCTGAGCCCCCAGAGGTCCTGCTGGTTGCTCCAGACAGGATTTATAGCCTTCTAATCACCAGGGATCCGGGTTTCCCACAGAAAACCACAGATTCCCTGTTTTTATCAGAGAAAACACGGATTTCTCTTTTCAGCAGAGAAATCCATGGATTCTCCGCTTTTGCAAAGAGCTCTTACAGGCTGGCACAGCTCCAGCCTGCAGAGCAAATAGCAAAATGGGTGAGAAACCCCCAGCCCTGGCTGGAGGGGGGAGGGTGGGGCCTGAGCCTCTGAGGCAGCCAAGGCCGGGCTCAGGCTCACACTTGCCCTTTGCTCCGGAGCATGGAGGTAAGTGGGGCTTGGGGCAGGGCTGGGGAAGATGGTTGGGGGCTGAGAGAGTGGGGGGCACTGCCAGTCCCAGGTGGCACATTGTAGCCACCCCCACCACTACCCTGGGCTGTGCTGCTGCGGGGTGGTGGTGGCTGGGTGGCATGCAGCCATTCCAATCCCCACCACCACGCTGTGCCACTGCCGCCGGCCACACAGCTCCAGGCACGGCTCTGTGGCAGCAGCGGGAAGTTTTGTATGCAGCGGCGGTCACCGGCAGTAACTGGCCGGGGCCACCCGTGCCAGCAGTGACTGTTGCTGCCTACAAAACCTCCAGCTGCTGCTGCAGAGCCATGCTTGGAACTGTGCAGCCGGTGGCAGCAACACAGCGCAGGGTGGTGGTGGGGATGGCTGCATGCTACCTGGCCACCACCACGCTGCCGCCCAGCAGCCGGCCACACAGTTCTGGGCACAGCTCTGCAGTGGCAGTGGGAGGTTCTGTACACAGCAGCCATCACTGCCGTCATGGCCCTCCAGGTAAGAGGCAGTACTGCGTGCAAGCCCAAGCCCCCACCCACCCCATGCCCCCATCCCTCACCGTGGCTGGAGCTGTGCTCTGGCCACATGCCAGCCTCTCTCTCCTCATCCCCTGGGCAGGCAGCCAGGCAGCATGTGTGCAGCCCATACATTGCGGGCACCACCATACTGTGCCCCACATTGCTTTCCCACAAAGCCCCCCCACAGAGGGGCACCCCTGCCCTCACTCCCTGGCCCTGCTCCCAGCTGCAATGTGCAATGTGGGGCCGGCAGCACCCCCCACTCCTTCAGCTCCCAGTCATCTTCCCCAGCCCTGCCCCACAGCCCCTAAGCCCCACTTACCTCTAGGATCCTGAGTTGAAGGGCCTGGCTCTACGTTGGCAGCACTTGCCTGCAAAGCCCCACCACTCTGAATGCAGCTGCCACCACCCCACACCACTACAGAGCCATGCAGCTGGCTGCGGGGTATGCTGCTGCATGCAAGTCCCCCATTTCACCCCCTGCCTGGGCGGCACATATGTGGCCTACACACGGTTGTTGCCACCACACTGCCACTGCTGCGCCCTGTGCCACTTGCCCACAAAGCCGTGCAGGTGGCTGTGGGATGGTAGTGCAGGGTGCAGTGGCAGGGTTCCAGTGTTGGCCTCCATGTGCGAACCTCCTGTCAGGCCAATCAGCATGTGTGTGGCCCACAGAGTGGCAGCCCTGCCCTCACCCCCGGCCCTGCCCATGGGAGTGGGCACAGGGACACACTCCCCACCTTCTTGATCTACCCCCCAGCACCTTCCCTTTCCCCTGCCCTGCCCCGCCCCTTCCTCCCCACACACACTTACCTGTTGGGGTGGGTGTCAGTGTCTGTGTCTGCATGTCTGTGCATCTAGGGGGCTGTTGTAAGGGGCACCAGGAGGGCTGTTAACACTATGAGGGGGAGTATGGAGCACCAGCAGCCTTTAATTTTTATCATGGATTTTGGGTTTTTAATCAGAGAATTTGCCATTTTTAATCAGAGAATTTGTAATTTTTAATCAAAGAAAACCAGGATCCCTGCTTATCACGCCACCTGTCACTCAACCAGTGGTCCAATCATCGCACTTTTCAGAATACCCAATCAAATTCGAACCTGGGGAGTACTTAAAATGACCAATTGATTCAAACTATTTTAAACCAATAGAAGTAATATTATCATAACTGCATTATTGATTAACATATCAACATTGATAAACAGTTGCATTAAACATTATACACTTTGCATGCCCAAACCTTAAAAGTAGGTCATAACTTCATCAAGGTTGAGAGTTCAAACCCTCTAGAAACTTCTCACCTCTAGTCATATGGCACATGCATGGACTTTCACTGTTCTGCACAGCAAGATAAGTGTCCAAATGTTTCTTGAAAGTGTCCAGTGTAGGTGCTTGCACCACCTCTCTGGGGAGTCTGTTCCAGGCCTTGTGGGCTTGGACAGTAAAGTTTTTCCAGCCTAAAACGGTCTTGCCGGAGTTTGTGACCATTGTACCTTGTCATCCCCTGGGGTGTTCTGGTGAACAGGTGTTCCCTCAGATCTTGATACATACCCTTTGTGTACTTATAGGCTGCCACCATGTCATCCCTGAGCCTGCACTTCTCCAGGCTGAAACGTCCCGTAGCTCACAGCCTCTCTTCATAAGACCTGTTCTCTTGCCCTCTGATCATGCGCTTGGCTCTCCTCTGGACTCTGTCAAGCTTCTCCAGGTCCTTCCTAACTTGTGGAGCCCAGTATTCCAGCTGCAGCCTCACCAAGACTGAGTACAGCAGGAGGATGACATCCTAGGTCTTGCTTGTGATGCATCAGTAGATGCAAGCCAGAGTTTTGCCAGCTGTGATATCGCATTGGTGGCTCATATTCATCTTCTGGTGAATCATGACCCCCAAGTCTCTTTCAGTCATAGTGTTAGTGAGTGTAGCATTGCCAAGCCTATAAGTGTGATGCAGGTTTTTATTGTCAAGGTGGAGCATCTTGCATTTCTCCATATTGAATGCCATCAGGTTTTCTTCCACCCACCTTGCAAGTCTATCAAGGTCAGTCTGGATCACCGGCCTATTCTCAAGTGTGGAAACTGTTCTCTAAAGTTTCATTTCATCAGTGAACTTGACCAGTCCACTTTTGATACCAGTGTCCAGATCGTTTATGAAGACAGTAAAGAGTATAGGTCTGAGAACAGAGCCTTAGAGAACGCCACTAGTCACCGAGTGCCACGTTGATTCAGTTCTGTCAACTACCACTCCCTGAGCTAGTTTCCCAGCCATCAGACTGTGGAGTATTTAAGGCCGTAGTTGCCCAATTTTTCCATGAGGACCTCATGGGAGACCAGGTCAAAGGCTTTTTTAAAGTTCAAATATATATAATATCAACCTCTTCCCTTTTGTCCAGGTGATATGTCACCTGGTCATAGATGGAAATGAGATTGGTCAGGCATGACCTACCCACAACAAACCTGTGCTGGCTAACCCTCAGGTTGGCCAGCACCTCTGAAACAGGATTATTAGCCGGACCAAGGGACGGTAGTTTTTCCTCTTAATAAACTGTCCCTGCCCCTTGTAGTAACTGGTGATGCACAGTTTGTTACTACTTTCTAATGATATCATGGATTTGATTTTCACCTGTTTGCCTAGTATTTATCTTCCTTGAAATGCACTTCACAGTAACATTCTAATCACTTTTTTCCAGGCAATACATCAATGCTAATACAAAGATGATGGGCATACTTTTGGAGGCAGCACAAAGACTTGGAACTAGTTTTTTGCAGCTTTTATTGCCTTGTCTATTGCCTTTGCTTGCTCTCTATTCGGCTGCCCTGCAAGATGGAAGATAAGAATGCACAGCCAGCAACAGATTTTACAACAGAAACTGCCTAACGGGAAGGTGAATTAGATCTCCCAGACATTTAGATTGACCTGCTGGCAGGGAGAGATTCTCTTTGATTGCTTGAAAATATGCCACCTTCTGTAGTCTGGTCGGTTGACACCTGTTCTGAGAAGTCCAGTGGAGCTGCTTATTAGCTGCAATTCTGAGCAATTTTGGATATTCCCTTCTAACCTTTACATTTTTTTACTAGATTCAGGGAACCTGTAAGTGAAGGATAGCCTAAATAAATGGCTTTGCTTTGAGCAAGGCCTAGGTATCCAGAGCTTCATCACACAATCTCTCTATAAGAACGAAACCAATTTTGCCATCACCGATTTTGTTTCAATTAAAATGATTTCTTATCCAATGACTGTACCTTCCCGCCAAACAAAGCTACCAGCATTGTGCAGTATTACAGTAATTTCTTGGGGTTGGATCCAGTACAGGTCTTGGAAGTCTACAAGTTAGAGGCAATGCCACCTTTTTGGTGCCTGGTTCTGAGAGTGGAATCCAAAATCCAAAGTGAGGTGAATTGCTGCCTATTGTTTGTTGTACAGGAAGAGAGTTAATCCAAGCAACAGGTGAACAGCCTAGATCTAGATACTAGTAACGAGGAAATGCTAAGCCTGGGACTGAACCTAAAACCCTGCCTCTTTCTGGAGCTTTGACACTGCTATTCACTTGGGATATAGAACCTGTAAACCCTCCAGCAGTAGATGCCCATATTTGTTTAGCCACAACTGCATTTTGTGATGGGCCTAATCCAATTGGACACCTCAAAGGATTTACGTACTGTTTTGCCTGGTGATTTAATCCCCGTGGGACTCAGGGGCCACATCTACACAATACTTTGCCTGCACAGTTGTTACTGTTACTTGTTTATACAAGTATTAAATCACTGTGCAGTAACCCAAGTTACTGTGCAGTAGCATTGCCAAATGGATTTTTTTGTTGCACTGACTGTGCAGTATCCCAAGACTACTCAGTAGTGTTGCACAGTAGTGTTGCATCACGCTTTCTGCCACATGATGCTGCTACATAATATTCATGGGCTACAGTGCAGTCAGTATCTCATGTACGTGCAGCAGGCAGGAGTAAGAATGCAGCTCTTTGTGCCAAGGTATTTGCACACATACGCAAAAGCAAACAACAAGTTCCTAGGGAACCTTAAGAAGGAAGCTAAGAAAGGCTTCTACAGGGTTTAGGCACCTTTGAGATGAGAGAAGGGTTTGGGAAATGCAGTTTTGGACGTTGGTGCTTAAAGTCCTCCTAAGTCTTGTCTGAAGCATGTGTTGGATTTAACCTTTTGACTTCAGATCAGAACAGCACTTCAGCAGTTGCTTACATTTAATCATTCGTGCCCACTGATAAACCATCTCGCTGGCAATTGAATTTCAACAGTGATAGAATTTCAGTGACAGTTTCGTCAAGGATGAGTTTATTCCTCTAGACAAAAACAGGCCAATACAGATAAATCAGCTCCTGCTATCTGGACCCTCCTAACGTTTCCCTTATAAGGTTTTGTCCCTGCCCAATGCTACTAGTTTCTCAAATCTCTTTTGAATCAAGCCTCTCCATCCAGTTTAGCTTTTGTTTGTTCCCTGACTGAATATCCCTTGCAGCTTTGCTGTTCCCTGCACTTATTCAGC
This sequence comes from Crocodylus porosus, assembly GCF_001723895.1. Classification (NCBI taxonomy): domain Eukaryota; kingdom Metazoa; phylum Chordata; order Crocodylia; family Crocodylidae; genus Crocodylus; species Crocodylus porosus. Next base: position 76,475,864 of record NW_017728931.1, on the reverse strand, counting down.
TGATTTGCTGTGAGGGAGTCCTTTTTTATTATTTTTACTCAGTATTGCCTTGCATTGTGATTTATTTTTCCTAAGTGGTCTTTTGACTCTTCAGAGCAGTGTATATATTGTATATTAAAAGTATATCTGATGAAGTAGGTTGTTGTATATAAACACTTGTGCCACCCTATCCTACCTTCTGCCTGGCCTCCTTTTAGAAGATGAGGTAAAGGAGTTTCTACAACTTCTAGAGGCAGCTTATTCCATTTTCCCACTGTTCTTCCAATTAGGAAGTTTTTCCCTTAGATGTAATTTAAACCCATTTCACTGTAATTTAATCTCTTATTTTTATCCTACCCTCTGTGGTAAAGAACATATTTTCTGGGGCTTTTGTCTTAAATAAGGATGAGTGTTCTTTGTAGTTTGTTTAGGTTTTGTTTAACTGAGTTCTTGTATAAATTGCTGTCAGTATCTTCAGACATGGCTTCCCAATGTAGATCCTGGTTCTTGAATGGAATCCACTCATGTGCTATACATTGCAGTTATTAACATCAAAATCCTTATTTAATTAGGCCTCAGCCCTGCAAAGATTTATATATGTGTAAGCATACTGCAAGCAGTCTTATTGAAGTCAAAGGGACCACAGAACATGGGGTGGTAAACAAATGTGTAAGACTAGATACTGGCACCTAACTGATCTGGGCTAAAATTGTCAGCCTTGGACTCCCAATATTAATTTTGCAATTGTACATTTGAAAACACAAATTTGTCGTCTTATGTTCACTGGTCTGAAATCAATGGGAGATGAGGGTCTTAGTACCTGTGCAATTCAGGCTATTGATTAAGGTGCTTAAATGGAGGCTAAAAGACCTAAGGTTAAACAACTGAAAATTGATCCTGCATCTTTTAAATTAGTTGGACTCAACTACATTCTTTGTTACAAAGAGAAATAAATATTGCAATGCTGATATTTAAATATGTCTATAAATAGTATGCAGCTCTGCGTAGGCTACATTCTTTTTATCTTAGTATTCTCAGTGGAATTTGACATATAGTTCTAAAACAATGAGATAAACAATTTATTATAACAAGATAATCACACATCCAGGAAATTTCAAGGTACAAGTTGCATTCAGACAGCCTGAGCTGCAAAGGTGTAATAATTTTTGTCATATGTAATACTATAACTTCTTTAAATTTTACTATAGTGAAAATCACTGTGGTAAATGACTTTCAATCTAAAAAGAGCTGCCAACTAATGTCACAATATTACACCTAAAAGACTCACAGAGATTAATGTACCTCTCTGAAAATTTTAACAGCTCTTATAATTAGAAGGCTGTCTTAGTTTAACATATATAATATGTATCTGATATTCTACCAAAGTAGTCTAGGGGCTCATCTACACAAGACGGTTTATGCACAGAAGACTAATTCAGTTGCGCATTAGCATGTCATGGCAAAAACCATACTAATGCGTGGGAGTATTAGTCTACTGTGCCTTAAGCATCATGAAAAGACTGTGCATCTTTGCTAGTATGAAGTAGTACCAGCTACTGTGAATTTATGTAGTACCTCATATTAGAGTACTACATAATGCACATCAGCAAAGGTGCATTAATGGACATGTAGATGCACCCTTATAAATGTGCTGTGTGCTTCCTTAATGTAGTAGGTCAAAAGTGGAAAAATTTCCCTTCATGCCATTTTGAAAAGAAAAGGAAAAAAAGAGAATGGAATTATAACTGGTATTTTTCTTTTTCTTCAGATACAGCTTATAGAAATGGTCCTAGAGCTGAAAGTTAATGTTATATACTATAGAAGTGGAGAAGCAAATACCAAATGTAACAGACAATACAATATTTTCTAATATTATCAGATTTGTGGGTGGCCTCCACCCAGGCCTCACAGAAGAGCTTTCCCCCAGGCCTAGCAGATGTTTTGCAGCATACGGGCTGCAACAGTGACTCAGGGAAGATTGTCCTCAGCGAAGTTGAGGCAGGTGGTGAGGGAGCGCCAGTGTCCCTTGAAGCAGCCAAAGGTACACTCCACCAGGGCATGGGTACAGCCTGTGGGTGAAGTGGGCCTGATGGGTGTCCAGCTGGCTGGTATTGGGTTGCATGAGCTAGGGCAGGAGCGGGTAGGCGGGGCCCCCAGTGAAGCAGGGCAGCATGGCCATGGTGCTCAGCTGCAGGTCCTGCACCCCTAGCATGAAGTGGCTGCTCTCCACCAGGTCCAGCAGGCTAGAGTTCCAGAAGGTGTAAGCATCATGGGTGCTGCCCACCCAGCCAGCACTCACCTGCATGAAGGCACTGCAGTTGTCCACCATGGAATGAAAGCCCCTGCAGTTGTAATAGGGGAAGTGTCCATGGGGCAGTCAGATGCCAAGGAGGTAGGTCCTGTCCAGGGCCCCAACACACTGAAGGAATCCCAGGGAATGGAACCCCACCACTACCACCAGGGGGTCATGCACGTAGTGTCTGCCAGCACATTCTGGAGGGCACTGCACACCTCCAGGATAGAATCCCCGGTGGTGGCTTTGCCCATGGCAAACAGGTGGCCGACGTACCACAGGCTGGTGGGCATGGCCAGCTGGAGCAGGGCAAGGGCCGGGTGGGTGTCTGCAGGGAATGGGCAGCTGCATGCCAGTCCTGCCACTCTAGGTGGAGTCAGAGCTCCTCCATTAGGTCACAGAAGGTGGCCCAGGTCATGCAGAAGGCCTCCAGCCACTGCTTATCATCTCAGGTGTGCAGGATGATGTGCAGCACTGGCTAGCCTGGCTGGCCTGACTGACCCAGCACGCCCAGAGGCAGTGGGGCTGGAGGCCCAGGAAAGCAATGGCAAGCCCAGCAGTGATGTCCAGAAGTCCCTCATGGGCATCTCTGCCAGGGGGAGCTGGGTGGTGGTGGCAGCCCTAGGACCATGGTCGGCAGGGCACGTGGTTGGTAGGTGGCAGAATGGGCATGGAGAAAACTGCTGCATGCTGCCTCTGTGCTTGGCACACTGCTTTTGGGCATAGAAGTAGCTGAGCAGAGAACAGGGCTGGCTTTTAAAGATGGCTTTTTGGTGCTGTCAGCTGCAGCCAGAGCTAAGAACTCCCTCTCGTGGAGGCAGGGGCCCATTGCAATGCTGCAGGAAAGTTGGTGCAAAAAGCAGCAAATCTGCTCCCTATTTTGGCATGTGTCACCTGCCCAAAAGTGCTTACTCCAAAGTAGCTTACACCAGAGTAAACTTAGGCTGGATCAAATGCATGTGTAGACACGCCCAGTGGGTGCATCTACAAGTGCCCCTGACTGTACGGAACCTGCTGATACTATGGAGTTCCAGTGGTGCATGGTTCATTTCCAACCCTACGTCACCATAGCAACTAGCTACAGCAAGAGAATTCATTGCTACAGTCACGCAGCAGCAGCATCATGGTTAGTGCCTGCCAATGCTATGTTACTGGTGTGAGAAGCTATGGTGCCATAGCTCATCACTTCAGTGACATAGCTTCTCGTGTAGATGCGCCCACTGTGTATAAGAAAAAGCTATATGCATAATTCAGGTTACCTCTTCTCTCTTCATACTAATTCACTTAGAGGACAATAGTGAACATTTTCCATATGATGATGTTATGGTACTGAAAGCTAAAGATTGATAGCTTTATTTCATAATTCATGGATAAAAGATTACCATCTATTTTAGCAATGAATATATGGTATTATTTAATTAGAAGTGCCTATGGTTTTATTAGCATAGCAAAAGTTGTTGTTTCCTTTGGGTGTTTCAGCAGGGGACTGTTATTTTGGTTCTACAATATACTGTCCACCTTTAATAAACTTGCCACATGCTTAAAAAGTCATTAATAAAATCATTGTAACTAGAAAAGCGGAAGGCGATTATGGGTAAACTCATTGGCCTAATTTAATAACATTATGTAGGTTTGACTCAAACTGTTATCATGTTTGCTTTATGCCACGTGACTTTACAGGTCACAACCCCACAATCACCCTATTTTTCCTATTTTGCTAAATGGTAAGGGAATCTTGGTATGGAAAAGATTAGACGTCCACTACTTTGTAGGTCACAGTGGGAGCATCTGCATAAGATGCTACATTCCCATAGCGATGTACTACAGTGACATCAGCAAGCAGAAACTATAATGCTGACATTACATTGCTGTACTGATAAGCTATCTCATTATAGCACATTGCTACAGACACATAGCCTCTAAAAATTACCATGTGCCTCTGTTACGGTGCAATAACAGTGCCATCATTTAGTACTTTCTAAGCCAAGTATTAAATGACGGCACAGTAACAGCTGCAACTTGAGGAGCACATGTAGATGCACCCAGTGGGCACCAGAGAAAGCCAGGGGAGGGATCAGATATAGAAACGTCCAAATAAAATGATGTAAAATAAATGAGTATGAAGAATACAGAGGCTGGAAAGCATAAAACCTGAATGGCAGAAAGAAAGCATGTGTATATAATGCTAGAGGTATTTTCCCATCGCTACACAGCACAGCATTCCCTCAACACCACCTTGCAAAGTTGTGTTGTAAACATAAAATAAAATAAAATAAGAGGTTGTATTTGTTTTAAATAACATCAACTGTGGGGAATCCTGGTTAAAATTATAAAGTGGAAAAAGTATTGCAGTGCTGAACTAGTTTTATGAACTCAAAGAAGTATTACCAAAAGGGAAATCTTTGTTGTAAATTAATGTTGCCACATAGGCTGATTTGATGAATTAGTAGAAATTGATTTTCAGAACTGATTTCTAGCAGGAAAGTAGGAATAGTTCACCTACAGGAGCCAGCTAGGACTGTGATGTGACTATGGAGCCAGACTCTCTTGCACTGGTATAATCTCTTGCACTGGTATGAATTGTTTTTTCAGGAAGGCCATGAATCCATGAATTCCACAATTCACTGAAGGCAGCAAAGCATTGGGAGCAAGGCCCATGACTCTAGGCTCCCTTCTTCCGAGAACAGAGTTCTCCTTTCCAATATAAAAGGTTTGTCCATATCTCACTGCAACTTGATAAGGGTGGGGTGGGGTGGGATGGGATGGGATGGAGCAAGCGTTTGCTCATCTGAGCCTACAGGTATGCTCCAGACCCAAAGTTCATCAGTGAGACTACTCCACGCTCATTTCTGGCTGACCTGAAAGCAGCTGCAGATGATGAGCTCAGAGCAGCATCACTGGCAAAACTTCTCCATGTCTGTGGACCCAGACTGTTTTTCAGTACAATCCTCCTCAGGCCCAATATTGTAGCTGTATAGACAAGCCCAGCATTACTCTCCCTCTTGTCCCTTTACCCCTGATTCTTTCTCCCTTAGATGTGTAGTAGGAGCATGTGAAATGGGCCATATTTGATTTGGATTCGGCCCAAATCAGGGACAGTGAATCGATTCATTGATTCAGTTCACTGTCCCGATTCAATTCTGCTAAATCCAAATCTGAAGATTCGATGCTGATTCAGAGAATCAGCAATTCGGCCATTGACACAGCTTTAAATGTTTTTTCTACATATAGTTTCATAGTTTGTAGGGTCAGAAGGGACCTGAGCAGATCATCAAGTCTGACCTCCTGCCTTGGCAGGAAAAAGTACTGGGGTCAAATGACAGCAGCAAGGTATTCATTTAGCCTTGTCTTAAAGACCCCCAGGGTAGGAGCCAGCATCACTTCTCTTGGAAATTGGTTCCGGATCCTAGCCACCCTGACAGTGAGGTAGCACCTCCTGATGTCTAGTCTGAATCTGCCCTCTGCCAGCTTGTTACCATTATTTCTAGTCACTCCTGGTAGTGCTCAGGGGAACAAGGACTCCCCCAATGCCTGCTGGTCCCCTCTGACTAGTTTGTAACAGGCCACTAGATCCCCACAGCTCACTGATGGGTATTGACTTGGACCAGTGCTATTCAACATATTCGTCAATGATTTCGGTGTTAAAAGCATACTGGCAAAGTTTTCAGGTGGCATTAAATTCTGGGGCAGTGTGGTCTCACTGGAGGACAGGCTGGGGATACAAGCTGACCTGGACAGGCTTGCAAGCTGGGTGGATCAAAACATGATGATGTTTAACATGAAGAAATGTAAAGTACTCCATCTGGGGAGTAATAACCTACAACACACAGGATTGGTGGTGCTACGCTTGCCAGCACAACAACTGAAGGAGACCTGGGGTTGTGATAGACTACAGAACGAGCTACCAATGCAATGCCATAGCTGGCAGAGTAAATAAAACACTGGTATGCATCTACTGATGCATCTCAAGCAAGACTAAGGATGTCATCTTCCCGCTCCACTTGGCTTTGGTGAGGCCGCAGCTGGAGTACTGCATCCAGTTCCATGTGCTGCACTTCAAGAAGGATGTAGAGAAACCAAAGGAGGGCCACGCATATGATTAGAGGTCTGGAGAGCAAACCATATGAGGAGAGGCTGAAAGACATGGGACTGTTCAGCCTGGAGAGGAGAAGACGTAGAGGGTATTGCATGGCAGCCTATAAGCATAAGGGACTATCAGGGTGTGAGGGAGCATCTGTTCTCCAGGGCACCCCAGGGGAAAAGAAGGAACAATGGACACAAACTGCTAGAAGATCACTTCAGGTTGGACATAAATTTCTTTATGGTTCAAGTGTCCAGGGTCTGGGACAGATTCCCCCAAGAGATGGTACAATCACCTACTCTGGAGATCTTCAAAAAATGACTAGATGAGCACCTTGCTGTAATCATCTGACCCCAGCAGTCTTCCCTGCCAAGTGCAGGGGGGCTGGACCTGATGATCTTGTGAGGTCCCTTGCAGCCCCAGATTCTATGAATCTATGAGCCACAGATCCATCTGCAGAAGTTGTAGGTCTTTCCAGTGGGGAGAGTAGGCTGTAGGCTGAGATTCCTCTCCTTTTCCTTCCTGTGCTCTCTCTCCTATACCATCAAAAACTAAGAAGGAAACCAAGGGTAAGAAACCACCCTCCGTTTCTTACCAGGATAAGGCTCTGTCCATTCACTAACTATTACCTGAGTACATAGCTCATTGAATTAGTCCTTTCTATTTCCTTTTTCAAATATTTGCCTTAGATTCTTTCAAAGTATTGGCAATTTGCTTATTCTCTTATTTTAATGCTAATCTTGAGACTGAGAACAGCTGTTTCTATTCTATTCAATATATTTTTATTTTTCTATGACTTTGTCTCAAAGAAAGAAAAGAAGACTAAAGAGTGTTTCACTGACAAGGATCTGAAAGCTCTATTTGTAACTAGTGCGAAATTACTGACATGGGGAAGGCAGACTGACTAGCTTAGCACAAATGCTGTAAATGAGATTGCTTTTATCATGTCTTTAATGAAGAGAAGCATTTCCGTTTCACTGATTCTCGTCCTTCATTCTGCCCAGTTGTCATCGCAACATTTCAAAAGGCTCACGTTATTTGCATGTTTTGCTCAAATGGTGTATGGGATTTGATTAGAACCTTATCAAAGCTGTCACAAGAATACAACATCTACGTACCAGGATGTGACCAAAATGATGGAGATTCAGTTTCAAAAAAAGGCATTTAACTGCTACTTTTTTGGGGTGCTACTTTTGAAATAAGTGCTGCAGATGTTTAAATGAACATAGATAAGTATGAAGTAAAATCTCTCTTATTTAGTCTTTCACTCAGCTAGCAAAACAAATTAGCTCATAGATAGATTTGGAAATTTAGCTAAAGAAGGTTTTGTATTTGGGGATTAAGTTATATATCGGGGCCATATCTACATGTACTGTTAGTGTGATGCAATAAATTCCAGCACAGTTTGCACCAAGCACAGTATTTACATGTGCACCCAGGACCACAGCACATTGAGCCAAGACACTGTAGCCATGGTTGGCAGAGAGTCCCAGGGGGGTCAGCCTGTCAGCCTATAGCGGCCTGGGTCAACATGCTCTGGAGGAACTGGCTGGGGCATGAGGGTGCTACAGTGCAGGGCTAGCTGGTAGGCACCCTCATGCCCCAGCCAACCCTGGTCACTGTCTACATGTGTTGTGGTAGAATAAATAACTGTGCTGTAGGATAGTACTTGTTTCGGGCACTACTCTCTTGCAGCATGTAGACAGTGATGCTTTACTGCAGAGCTAATTAGTCAACTCTGCAGTGAAGTGCATGTGTAGATGCCCCAAGAGGGAACTTCCTGAAGACATTCCATGTAGCAGGATAGTCAGAACGAATATAATCAATTGCTATAGTAGATTGCAACAGCAGGGGGAGCTCTCACTGCACCAGCCAAAAACAAGGAGAAACTGTATGGAAAGGCTTCTTATCTTTCAGGAGGAGTGAAGTGGGATCTGTCCTCTGCCTTTAGCGAAGGAAATTCAGTTGAGCCTTCTTATAAAAGCATACCAAAATGCACACTTTAAACTTTACTGAAAATAGTGTATTCAGTCTAGAAGTCCCAACTGAAGCAAATCCTTTAGTGAAGTCAAATATTTTTGGCACAGTAAAGAAGGAAGTTAACCTCCTGGTTAATCTCTACATATTGGATCAAAAGCACAGTCTTCCTATCCCTAGCACAGATCCTACAGAGATCATCCAGAGTGGAAACTTAAAAAAAACCCAACAGTGCAATAGGAGCAACCCCAAAGTTTCTAACATCAGGCCACCAAAGAGATCAATAATACTAAATGAGTCTGGCGTGGGTGAACTCCTGGAAAAGCTGTGAGACAAATCAGAGGCAAATGTAGTTCACAGATTTCAATTAATCTATTCCTACAAATACCTTGATGCAAGTAACGTAAGGAAAACATCAGTCTGCCTTGCTTTCTGCTCCACAAGGAATTTGCATCAATATTATTACCCTACTATTATTCAGTGCAACAAGTATTCAGAGTGCATTGCAATACCAATCCTTTTCTCTGGGGAAGTATATACTTAGGAAATAGAAGGCATGTGATCTACTCAGCAAGTCATTTGCGTTCACAGAATGCTTTCAAATTAAAATCATTGACAAAGGAAAGTGTGTTTCTCTGAAGTCTCTGACTTCCTTTTTCTTTTTAATTATTTTTTGCAAGTGAAAAAACAAATTCAGGTGATATTTCGCAAGTGAAAAAACAAATCAGGTTATCAGGTTGGGACCTAAGTGCCTCTTGTTTTTTAATGCCTTCTTTTGTTTACATGATTAAATGGATTAAAACTGTATTTTCAATGATGCTACAGGTAATTGTACAAGTAAATAATTTACCTACAATCAGAATACTGTATCTATGCTACAAGGAATGGGGAGAGAGTGTGAGCAGGTATATATGTATGAGTATAAATTTGAGGTAGTGAGCAATAGTGATGGGAATGAAAGCAGATATTAGAAGATGACTGCATCTCAGAAAGAGGTGTAACTTGCCATGTTCTACTGAAAAGAGACTGACATGATGTACAAAGGCTACTGGCAGTAGATTAAATCAGTCAAGCGATGGGACTAAAGGAATTTTATGCCCCATTCCCCCAATTGCATGAACTGCTATGACAGATATGCATAGCAGCCCATGACATTCTGGGAATTAGGCATAACATTCCTCAGATCCCAGTCTTGCAGCATCCAGCTGCTAGTGTAACAAGCCCCATGTAAGGAGCTCCCTGCTCTCCAGATGCACCCATGGCACACGCGAAAGCAGCAGCTGGGGAGTGGAAAGCTCCCCACTACCCAGGTGCTACTTCCACAGGCACCAGGGAACTTTAAAAAGCTGGAAGGTGTCCTCTGCTCTATCCCCAGAGGCAGCCCTAGGTCTTGGGTCTAGGACACTGCGCACCTCTTTAAAGGGGTGCACAGCTCAAGATGGGACACCTTCATCCCCAGCTGCACATGCCTGTTTAAGGAGTCACCCCAGATGTACCACGGGTAATCTTTTTCTGATGTTGACCACATGATGCCCCAGACCTTTAAAAAGTAGACATGCAGCTTGGAGCCCAGGCTGAAAACCTACCCTCCTTTTAAGTTCCATGGGTTTTGTAAACCTGACCTTGAAGACATGCCCCCAATAGTATATGTGCTCCCCCCTCCATAGCTGTGTATCCTATGTCCCAGACGTAAGATCCAGAGCTGCCTCTAGGGATAGAGCAGAGGACAGCTGGATTCAGGACTCAGAGCTTCCCTCAGCCTGATCTCACAGGTGGGCAGTGGAAGACTTTGTCCCAGACTCTGAGGTTATCCCTTACCATATCTCAAAGCTCAGCTAAGCATTGAGGTCCAGCACGAGGCAGGCCTAGTCCTGATTCAGATCAGGCAAGGGAAAACTGTGTTCAGACCCTAGCGATAAGGTTTACTAGGCCCTGAGATTTTCTAGAACCTGGTACTTTAACCAGCCTTGCCCAGAAACCCCCCACAGGAGCTACAGGGCAGGGCAACAAATCTGCTCACCCCCAATGAGCCTGCATCTTGATGCTAATAATCACTACTTGTCAGCATTGGGACTGGAACAGACTCCCAGCCTTATTCCATATTGGGAGGCTTCCCAGGTCCCAATGCTGACAGTACATGCCGCACATTCAATTTATGGCACCATACAAACCAACCAGGAAGATATTCTACATATTTTGTGGAATATCTTTATGGCTGGTTTGATATTTTATAGCATCATAAATTCAGTGAGCATATAGCATATTGCTACTTATGGCACAATCAACATACTAATTGTGCCATAAATATAATGTGTGTCAGCCAAGTCAGAGGATGCTCAGAAGAAGACTGTCTGATTGCCTGGTACAGGAAACACAGACAACATGGCAATCAAATGGCGTTTATGCATGTGCTCTGGGAGTTGGGGCGAGATGGGTGCTTTAATTAGAGCAGTTCCAAGAGCCACTCTAATTAAAGCACCCAGAGTGTCTCATGTATAAGCATCCCCACACTGAAAAAGGATGGAGGGGACACTTTAACTAAAGCTCATTGAATGAATGCCCCTGCCACCATTTTTCAGAACAGGGACACTGATACCTGGGATGCCAGAGGCTACCACACTGTAATTACAGTACATCAGAGCAGCCTCACTGCTCATGTATAGGTGGCCAGAGTAGTCTGAGCATTTGAAAAACAGGATGATTTGCTTAGTGAGTCAAAACTCCTTCATTAACAATGTCTTTAATCATTTAAACACAAGTGTCTCTGACTAAGGTGTAGTCAGGCAGGCACATACGTACTTTATCCCTCCAAATGAGCTGAACACTGTCTGTCAATTCTGATTAAGCGGGTCTGTGTGGAATTTTTCCCCATCAGTCATTTAAGCACAGTCTTCCCTATAAGGGTGGTCAAGCAGGTCTGAGACTATCATGTTGTGTTCCTTAATAATCAGTCCCATGTTGGTCTTTGGACTAATTTGTCTTTGCTGTATGGCTCAAGACAAGGCCACTGAAAAGGGAGCTACCAGACTGACTTGTAGGAAGTCACATGACCATGTATGAAAGAGTTACATCTGCTTAAAAACATGAAAAAAAAGATTTAGGAAAAATGTTCCACATTTATAAGTTCTTTTAGTATCTCATGTTTTGAATCAAGATCATTTTCAGTTTTATGTACAAATTGCCACAATAGTTTTACTAGTTTTAATTCCATAGTTTAGCTTACTGCAAACTTAATTTTCAATAAGAAAATGTGGAGTTTATGGTCACTGAAAATTGTCAGTGATTTCAGAAGTAATTTGAGGGGGAAAGCGGTAAAAATAAAATCTTTCAAAAGTGAAAGCGTTGATAAATGTTCATGCTTTTTTTTCTAAGCAAGTGGGTTTTTTAAAGTTTTTTTTCTGTTATAATTTTTTTCACAAAAATAATTTCAGACTGCTCTAGAAATGGTGGTTGTGCTGCCACCTAGAGGACCAAAGTGGAAAAGCAATGGCATGTCTGCCACAAATGTTATGCTACCTAGGCACAGTGATAAAAAATTAGTAACGAAGTAGTAGCAGTCATGGAAACAGTACATATTTTCATTTGCCCCCATTTCATCAGTGTAGTAGTAAATGTTGCCAGGGTTTATGAAAATGTTTTATTGGCTAAAAATTTTAGCAGATTTGACAAAGAAATAGATACGGCTACCTTACAGTGGTATATGTAGCAGAACCTGTGCAAGGTAAGGGAGTGGTGGCCTCTGCAGATAGGCAACTTAATTGCAGTGATATTTTTAACAGATTTAACCCAGGAAGGTCATTTAGAATTAAAAATAAAAATATAGAAAACCTTAGTTGGTCAGAGTGGCTTTTTAGGAATGGCAACCGATTCAAATTTCCTTTATTATACCTCATAGTGTGTGGTTCAGATAGAAATAATTGTATCAGCATAACTGAAACATCTGTTCTTTTAACACTGCTTACTATAAGACATGGTAAGAAAGAAGTTCATGCTTGGACTGCAAATTTACTGGAACCAGGGACATCTTTTTGTTCTGTTTGTAGAGAGTCTAGTACAGTGGGTCCTGGCCTATGACTAGAAATCTTACATGCTACAGTAATACCAGCTGTAGTAATTTGCTGGTGTACATAAAGTGCATATGGGGTCCACTCTTAGTTTAACTTGGTATTTCAGTCCTCACAGGAGTGTTTACTTTTTGTTGGGTACTGGGCATGTCTACACATGCTATTAATGTGCTTTAAGGTTCCTGTACAGTAAAATAAAATGCAGTATGCTTTCCCTGGCAGCACATCTATATATGAACCTGCAGAAAGCAAATTTTCCTTCCAGTGGAAGCAGTTTAATGCAGACTCCTGCCTTGTTCTGCCTCACTCTAGCAGCCAAGGGGAGCTTCAGGCTCAGTCCTGGGTTCAGGGTCAGAACCAGGGTCAGACCTCTGAGGGGTGGTGAGAGATGTCCCACCTCTGGGGCAGCTGCCTCCTAACCCCACGTCCTGATTGGCATGGTCAGGGTCTGGGAAACACCTCTTGCACCATGCAGCTGCCTGTCTCCTAATTCCGTGCCCTGCTTTACAGATCAGACTGGGGACTGGGACACTGTCCCCTGCACCGGACAACTGTCTGCTTCTCAGTTCCCACTCCGATCAGCAGATTGGGGCAGGAGCTGGGAAGCAGGCAGCTTCCCAAGGCAGGGGACAGTTGCCCCACCCCCTGGTGCCTGGGCTGACTAGGAGAAATTTGCTCCCAGTCAGGTGTCTAAATGTGTGGTACTATGCAGTAGCTATTGCATGGTAAATCTGCCAGTTGCACAGTAGACTAATTTATGGCTCAGTATATGCTGTACATGTGTAGATGATGACACTTTACTGTGCAGTAGATTAGTTAGTAAAGCATCTCGGGCACACATGACCACTGTGTGCAGTGGACAAGACACAGCTCTCAATGTATTCCTTTACAAGTGGATACAAAGATCTTGATAAATCCATAACTATAATTATATCTTTTTGTAAAAGGGTGATTTAATTATCATTTTTCAGAGGGGATTATGATTTGTTGGATGAATAGTGTGTCAGTGTGCTCCTTGTATTAATAAAGGATTATTTATTTACATTCTAATTTTGACTGCCAGTAAAATAATGAAGCTTGTGTATCACTAACAAACAATTGAATAGAAGTCCCCTGATAGTAAGTTAAAAGGGTGGCACTCAGCTTTCTGTTACAGATTCAGTAAACATTTGCAAAACTGAAGCAATTTATGACTAGACCTGATTAAAAAATAATCTTTAAAAAGATTTGTGATACTTCTTGAAAAATAAATTTATAACCAAATTGGACAAAATTTCAGCATTACAAATAATAAACCAAAAGAAGCTGAGTGTTTTGTCAAGTTTTAATCTTGCTTCTGACCACCTCACTTTGACAGTGCTGATAAAGTGTCCAAATATTTTATCTTCTGAATAAGTAAAACAAAAAATTTTCAGAAACAGCTGGTGACCTATAACAAGCAAATTAAACAGCATGACTTCTAACAAGCAGAGTTAAAAGTCAGAGAGCTGTAGGTTCAAAACACCCCCGAGTAAGAAGGAACCTAAGAATCCAGCTCCACTGCTTCATAATCAAGTGCCCTTGCTACTCTGTTGGTTTAACTAAAATATGGAAACGTTCTTTTCCTCTTACATCAAATCCCTGTTAATACGGGTTCCTAGCCAGCTACATTTTTTTTGTTTAGATACACTTATGTGTCCAGTATGGGGTTGCATACACATCTGCGTAGCTGCCCAGCCAGTGCATAGTCTATTGCATGTGTTTGATCTAGGCATGCACACTTCAGGTCCACCATTCAGGAGTAACAGACCTGCAGCCTGAGCATACATGCCAAAAATGCCACTTAAATTGCTAGAAAACTGCCATTGAGGATCCCAAAAGGAAACAGAATCCTTCCCTAGTGTTTTTCCCAAGTTTAGATTCAATAAACATCACCCTATAGAAAGGCAGGTGCTAACGCTTTTGAGGCAATTTGCAGTAGAAAGCAGAGTAATACTAAGGCTGCTCTTTAGGCTAAACGTTTGCTAGAGGCTTGCCAAGAACCTCAAGGGACCTTACAGAGAAAGCCTGGATGCTTTGTTCACAGAACATATGTATGAAGCAGGCAGGAAGCTGAGAAAATAACCAAAATCCAGGGGTGAGATCAAGATGGGAAGTTAATTAGTATCCAACAGCAGCCTCGAGGACTGACATTTAATAATGCATGTGCAACCTGCTGTTTAATATGTGTTATGCATCCTTCTCCATGCCTGATCTGTGTAGCATTTGAGTCTGTTCCAGCTTACAGCTTTAATCCCTTCACTCAGACTGTAGAGTTTTGTGTTTTTTCAGTTCTAGAGGTCACCAGGTCAGTCATAATTCAGGCATAGCTGGAGTGGAGGAGGGCATATAAAATGTTGACATATTTATGGATGAAGTTCCCAAAAACTACCCCCACTACACAAGAAGTACTGAGCAATTCAAAGACCTAAGAAAGCTGAATACCAGGAGTGTCAAACTCATCACAAGTCATGGGCATGACTTGGACCTCAGGGCTCCTCTTGGGCTGGATCTCAGGGCCATCACCAGCTGAGGTAGGTCCAGTGGCAGCAGCAGGAGTCTGATGGGTATGACAATGGTGGGGCTGCAGCAGGAGGGGCCTTAGGGTGGCAGGAGCAAGTGATGGCAGTAGGGTGCCATCAGCAGCAAGGGTTCAGAGAAAGTAGTAGGGAACCATCAGCCAAAAAGTGAGTGAGGGCTATATCTGCACAGTCCTTCCTTCTCCCCCTATTCCCTCACCACTGCCAATGTCCATGTCCATTGAGACACAAAAGCCCCAAATTCTGCTGTAGATGCTACCTGTAGTAGACGCTACCCTGTAGACCTCGCCCACCCCAGCTTCTAATAGCCCAGTGGGCCGAATGGAACAGCTCCATATGTTTGATATCCCTGTTCTGCAGAATCAATATAAAAATAAAAGATTTTCAGTAAATATTCTGGGACTCAGTTTACTCATATGCAAATGGCTGAGATAGATATCATTTTTTCTCATTGGGATTATGTGCTCAGATGAAAGACATAAAGGTACAAAGTATTCCTGTTCATGCAATATAGCTAGAAAAATTATCTTCGAGTGGCGTGACCATGCAACATTTTTTTTCTGTGCTAAAACAAATTAGAACAGCAGAAGCTTCTTTGTTCTTATGAGCAAAGCCCACCTGTTTTTCAACTGATCTGGCTTTCTTTCAAAAGTTGGACTCCTCTCCTGGGCATAACAGAGCTTTAGCAATTTGCACATTAAAAGAAAGCTCCAAGCATTTGGACACCTTTCTTGTAAAACTAAGGTCCAAATAAAACAATCATGGAGTACATATGCTAGTGTTATAGAAATTCTTGCAAACTATAGTGCCCGTTCTTTGCATATTTAAATATACCAGTTTATTTAATAAATCTTAAAGCATAACTCATTTGCTCCAAGTTTTTTTTATGAGACCCTTTCAATTGACTAACCACCCCATTAAAACATACATTACAAAAATTCAGTTTTCAAAATAACAAGTCTGTTTCCATAGAAATACATTTACAAAAGCACACGTGGATGTGCAAAATATCATTGGGTACCTGTAGTTAAAATAAAACCTAGATCTGGTCAAAGATGGTGAATTTTTCATGAAAAAAATGCCCCTTTATGCTGTTTTTGAAATTTTCAGCCTGTCGGGTTATTTCAGATAACCGGAATTTTTATATAACTGGCAATCCCTTACCATAAGGATGCCAGAAAACAAAGGTTTTACTATATTCATTAACCCACTGCCACTGTAATAAGAACTACTGCCATTAAGCTCCTTGGGTTGGTATGAATGGTATACTGGGCCCATCTACATAAGATGCTATGCTGGTGTAGTGACAAGCTATGGAAACATAGCTCAATGCCACAATGACATAGAATTAGTGGGTACTAACTGCGATGCCGCCACTACATCGCACATCACTATGGCAGTGTAGGGTTGGAAATGACCCATGCACTGCTGGCACTGCACAGTCAAGGGCATGGGTAGATGTATTCACTGGGTATAGGGAATGAAACTGACTTTTGGAATTAAGAGCTATACTTTGGTCCCTATTATATGCTTCCACTTTCACTGACTTTTTGTAGATATAATTAACAGAATTAAGTAGATAACTGGGGAATATCATTAATATTTTAATTCATGACAAATGCTCTTAGAGAACATTAATATGACACAATCTATTGAACAAGCACCCTTGGGCTGAACTTCAGGTTCTGACACACCATTGTTTTACCTGGAAGTACTCTTGGTCACTTGGTGCCTCAGTTGGTCAATCTGTTTGAATGTAGCAGAAAGGAGACAAACCATGACTGGCAGGAAAAGAAAGGGGTATTCCTAAGACCTGTCCTTGAGAGAACACACATAGATTTCTAGGGTCAGAAGGGACCTGGTAGATCATCAGGTCCAACCCCCTGCTCTAGGCAGGAAAGAGTGCTGGGATTAAGTAACCCCAGCCAGATAGATGCCTGTCTAATCTCTTCTTGAACACCTCCAAGGTAAGGGAAAACACCACCTCCCTTGGAAGCCCATTCCATACTTTGGTGATCCTTACCATAAAGTTTCCTCCTTATGTCCAATCTAAATCTATTCTCCTTCAATTTGTGGCCATTATTTCTGGTAACCCCAAGGGGCGCCCTGGTAAACAGAGTGTCCCCATGACCTGCTGACCCCACTTGGTAAGTTTGTAGACAGCTGCAAGATTGCCTCAGCCTTCTCTTGCGGAGGCTGAAGAGGTTCAGGTCCCTCAGTCTGTCTTCATAGGGTCTTACCTGCAGGCCCTCAACCGTAAGATTAACCCTCCTCTGAACCCTCTCAAGGTTATGCACATCCCTGTTGAAGTGCAGTGCCCAAAACTTGATGCAGTACTCCAGCTGCGACCTCACCAATGCCACATAGAGGGGAATTATCACTTCCCTACACCTGCTTGTGATGCATCTGCTGAAGCAAGAAAGAGTGTGGTTACCCTTGCACTGGTGACTCATGTTCATTTTTTCATCAACCAGGACTCTAAGAACTCGTTCCACTGTTGCAGTTCTCAGAATGGTATCCCCCCACCTCCTCCACCCCCGGTCTATAGGTGCTTTCTTCCTGGGTGTAGCACCTTACACTTATCCTTGTTAAATTGCATCCTATTCTAATCCACCCACTTCCCCAGTCTCTCCAAATCTGCCTGTATTCACTGAATATGGATTCAGACAGAATGCTGTCTTCACTATTTACTGGTGTTTGTGTGTTAAGGAGCAGCACAATTCAACACTAAACAAAAATATGTTCAGCCCAAACTATTCTAACCATTTGCCAACCAGTTTGAGATTTCAAACAGAAATACATTTATAGAGAAGAAAAAAAACCATAAAATATTAAATACTATGCATGTATTTAGTGTCACATTAAAAAATGTAAGCACTAAGGGTTAAATTTAAGAATACAGAAAGATCCTAGGGAGAACATTAGTCTCTTTATTTTATACAGTTACTGTACCTTATAGAGAACATATCAACTCAAAAATAAAGGAAAGATTCTTGTTCAACCATGAGCTGTGACCTGAGGAAAAATCTTTGATACCCAATAATTTTTTTCTACAGATATTCAAATATGATTTAACCACCCCCCCAAAAAAATATGAGTGAAGTTGTGTGTTACACTTAAAACAGACTAAATCTGGAATGTTAAGTGGTAAAGTTCAAGTGTGCTATAAACAGTCTGACATTAAGGGTTAATATGATTTCTTGTCTGCACAGCACTGACTTGACACTAGGGGGCCGGTGAGAAGAAGGGGCATGGCTAGGAGCCAGGGCCAGTGGCAACACATAGGTGCACAGGGGTGCACATGCACCCCCTGAGAGTGGTCCCCACTTAGGCAATGGGCAGAGGGCAGGTAGGAGCACTGGTGCCCCCTGTGAGCACTGACCAGGGAGTGGGAGCACCACATGTAGGACATGGCTGATCATTGACTGGTCTTTAGGGGAGCTGACTAAGGTGGCACCAGTTGCCCATGGCCAGGGCACCCTGGGGGGATCTGGGAGCAGTGCATCTTGGGATTCTGGAGGACTATAAATTGCTGGTTTTATCTGACTGAAATTACCCTAACATGAACTAGGTAGCACAGTCCAGAGTTAACCCTCGCCTGAACAGACATAACCTTGAAACACTCAAAGGCTCTTAGCATGAGTTTAACAAGCTTTAACATATGGATGCTCATATTTTATGTGATTTTAGTATGGTCTAAGTGTAGGATGACCATATTATGGCTAAGGGAATCTGAGACAGGGTAAGGGAATCCAGATGGGGGGGTGCTGCTACCACACACACACACACACACACACACACACACACACACACACACACACACA